>NW_020537918.1:37090-39590 GCF_003426905.1 Ctenocephalides felis | reverse complement strand
TTAATTACAATCTGTCACACTTAGGACATTCAGTAATCGTTTTGAATTTATTATATGAATTTTTGAGTGGATGGCAACCCAGTAATTGTCCGATCTAATTATGAATAATTAACTATACTCGCAGTATTTGTTGACCTTTCTATTATATATATGCAACTATACCTACGAAAGGCGATTTTCAATTGATACTATGTTTGAGATATATAACCTCAAGTGGAAATTTTACATCAAAGTTGCCTCATGTCGGGCTTTGGCAGCGGGAATCGAACCAACGAACCCGGGACTAATAGGTGCTAGCCCCATGTTCAACCCGATATCGCGACCGCTGGGCCATTTTACAAAAATATATGTACTTAAGTTTCAATAACTAAAATGCACATAAATGTCAATAACCTGACGCATTCTATATTATTTTAATATTGTTATATTTTAATTTGCCTTGAAAATTTTCATGATCTTTCTAAGCGATGCACAACTCTTTCAATGTATCTTCTGATGTTCTGATCAGTCAGTAGAGACTGGGTAGGATTGTAACAGAGTACAATAGTGATAGTTGCCATATCAGCTAAACTGTACCGATTTTGAGATAGGATCCATAGGGAGAAAAATGAAGTATGTTTGTTCGAACAAGTTTCCATTATTGCATTAAGTCAGCGTTCTACATCAACATGATCTGTAGACAGCATTGCATTTTAAGAGTAAAAACTTTTTTTGTGCGAGTTTTTCTAATGATAGATGTTACTTGTTCACAGATAGATCACTTTGTTTGTATTTTGCTACAAGTTAAACATTAGTAGTTAGGTATCAGCAATGAGTTTTGTTTTATGTGACATGTATGTGTTGTGAACTAACAAGGAAAATCCGCGCGTAGCTTGTCTCGGATTTTGATGAAACTTGACATGAGGGTTGATTTCATGTCCAAACTGCACATGGTAAAATATTAGAGGCCTATGAGGAGCGGTTTAATTATAAAAATAATTAAAGTTTGCATTTTTGCAGCGCAGGTCAGTTTGGGCATGAAATCTACCTGTTTGCCATGTTTATCAAAATTTGAGACGGGCTACGCGTGGATTCTCTTTGTAAGAAAAAATACGAAAGAAAAAGAAAACAAAAATTCAATACAAGAAAACAAAAAATTTCGCAAAGATTTTTGTGTAAAAAATTATGATTTGTTGTATGTTGTTATATTATATATGCATGTAAGCATTGTTTAAATGATTATATTGTGTTGTTTTACAATGTTCTGACAATAAAAGTCGGTACAAACCATTTTGCTATTTAAAGCTATTGTATTTTAACCTATATTTAGACCTGTCAAAACCGTCCTTGGGATGTGGACGCTTGTTACACTCGCCCTTTTCTTGTTTGATTTTATTTTATGACTAATCCATCGTATTTGAAGTCAGTATATCAGTATTTCCTTGTAGACAAATGTTCAAATTCCCATTTGATTTACTTTTCTCCCAGTCTCACCTATGTGAAAACTTGGGGGAATTTCACGAAAATATTATTAAAGTTCTGTATTTTAATAAAACCATATTATAGCTAACTGGTGAATTAACAAAATTATTGCTGATCAGAAATAGTAGCATAACCGTACCCAGTTTCTCATACTCCTATTCTCCAGAGGTGGAGAATCTTGCCCAATGTACGTAATCCAAATCTCATTATCAATATAGTTGATATGACGTAGTATTTCTTGTTATATTTTTTAATTAAAAAAATTGAAAATAAATATTTCATAAAAATATAAAAATTGAAATAAAAAATAGTCATTAAAAATAAAAAAAATAAGAATTGAGATAAACTTGACCTTCAAATGTAGACTCTAGATTCTAGAAGATCATTTAGTTTCATTACGTCTTGATGTTGTATACAATATCCTGATAATCCTATGAATTATTTTGTCTACATCGGAACATCCTAGCTTACATTTACAAAACCGAGATAGGATAAACATGAGACTAACACATGTGCGCCAAATTGCGATTACTTGCCTTTGCATGTGATACATATTTCATTGGAACACCACTATTGTATACGAAGCTTGTAACTTGCGTATGTCAGCTCTGCCATAGATAGAAGTACATTTGTATTTGTACAAAGTCAGTTGCATAAACATAAATCGATTGATATATAATTATTAGATAATATATATATATATATATATATATATATATATATATTGCTAGCCTCACATAAATCATTGCAATAAAATGAGTAGATGACAACTGCATTATATTTGTGTAAGATTGGGTAACATTATCAAATATTTGTTTTTTGATTTGAATTTTCCAACTATTTTACACTTTAACACATAAATTTAAATAAAACTGGATTTAACTATCATATTGCCTTATTTCGAACAGAATTCTCGATTTTCTCGAATTTTCGATAAAAATGTAACAACTAGGGCATACTGGTACGGTTGTGCTACTTTTTTTGATCAGCAATAATTTTGTTAATTTATCAGTTGGCTAAGAGAAAAACAAATTAAATA
>NW_020537918.1:0-36090 GCF_003426905.1 Ctenocephalides felis | reverse complement strand
CTATATTGACAGGTAACATCAATATGTACAATTTCCCTTCACCAAAGAATGTGTTATTATTGCAAAAATGAAGAACATTATAATAATTGTCGGCAAGGGCATAAATCAAATTATTCACGCGTGCAACGCAGCGCCTAAAGTATACTCTGCGCCGCGTTACTTCATAAAACAGCCGGCCATGTTTACGCGAAATTATAAAATTCATGCACTATTCTTCTGCATTAATACTATCGCATTTGTAATTGTGGCGGTAAGTACTCGATTGCATGCTTACACACCACCTAATATACACGTACATATACACACATATATATTTATATGCAGAAAAATGTATAAATAAAAAAAAAATTGTTGGTCAATGAACACCCAACCATACACCCGGTTAACTCAGGGTATTATCATCTCTAATTAAATTTTTAGTGAGTGTTTATTTATTTGGCTTAATTTCAGTTCTTCATAGTTTCTGAAGAACGGGACATCCCATATCCCAGAAACGCGATAAAAATTACAAATAAGTACTTTTTTCAAAAGGTTTTTAGTAATATTAGTTATCTAGAAAAACGTAAACTATGTACATATATCCTTTATGTACATTTGCAGCCATATAGTCGAAATAAAAAGCAGTGAATAATTGACTATTCATTATGTCTGATGATTTGTTCGAATGCTTGTGTCAATACATAATGTGTTGTATTAATTAGTGTTCGCATTTTTGTGTTTTTCTGTTAATTATTTGGATGCACTGAAGATGAGTCAATCAAGACTCGAAACGTTTGCTACTAAAATAGTCATTTTTTCTTATTAATCAAATTATGATTAAGATTTTTAAAACATCTTTATTTTTCCATACGTTTCGACGTAAAATTCTACGTCATCATCAATGGTTTTGAAATTCATAGATTAACACTTAATAATTGGAAACAAACACTAAATGCCAGTGATTACTTTTTAAAAAAATAAAATATTTTTTCAAATCAAATGTTAAGAAATGTTAGAAAAATTATAAAGTTTTAAAAAAGGGTAAGAAAAAACAGAAATAATTACCTACAGATTGGTGGTTTTTTAAAAAACTTTCTTGTTTTTTATTACTTTTTGGACTCTTTGTTCGAAACTTTACAAAATATTTACAAATCCAAGACTCTACCATCTTGGATTGGATACATATAATGTGTGTGTGTATGTGTTTGCACTATTGAAGGTAGGCATTAATATCCAATTGTTTTTATGGAAATTTTAATGTATATGTTCTTCTATTGAATGTATACATGGCCTTGTAATAATAACTTAAAATCGTATTTTTAGATTAATATTTAATATTGCAGCTTCCGCAAATTATGCATCAGGAATCAATCGAATGACCTTCAGCATTATATATATATATATATATATATATATATATATATATGTATGTATAATCTTGATTTTGATGCTAATATAACATTAGTCAAGTTTAAAGATCTGGCGTACATCAACGAAAAAGTGCATGAAAATTTTTAAAATTTATTAAAAATCCATACGTTTTGGCTAACATCCTAGCCATCATTCAGTGGAAATACTTTTATTGTACTGTATATATTTTATGTAACATTTCTAGAATAGCATGTAACAATTCAATAATAATAATAATAATATTAATAATAATAAACTAATCTCAATATAAATAAGGATATCAAGTGATCAGTGGTTTATTATTATCATTTTCTTAAATTGTTACAAATTCTTTACTTAATGTTAATTTAATTATTAAAGTTAACACTATACTCCACTGAATGAAGGCTAGGATATTAGCCGCAACGTATGGATCTATAATAAATTTAAAAAAAAATCATTCAATTTTTCATCGATGTAACACCCTATCTCTATACCTAACAAATATATATATATATATATATATATATATATATATATTCGATAAATGTATGCCTATAAAGTAATTCTGTATATGCGCGTACACATTCAAATTATAAATATATATATTTATATATAGCGCGATACAAATAGAATGCAACAACTACCACTATGCACTACATGTCCAGTAACCCATACAAATAAGACAAGAATATCGGACAAGTTCAAATGCTGTTTTGTTGTTAAACTATTTCTAGAAACTAACAATAAACGTTTACATTTTGTTTCATAACAATATATCTCGACGATTCAATAAACATATCAATTTTCTTACATCTGATGTAACTTTAAAAACATTGAACTAGGTTAGAAACGTTTTTTAGACAAGCACGCCATCTTGAAATAGAAAGAGATAGTGTGCTTGTATCTCTTTGTATTTTATGCGATCTCCGTAATAAAAATTATTAAAATAATTAAGAAATAGTTTAATAACGTTCAAATGATTTGAATATGGTGCCGAGATAATATCAAATCCGTTGTCGTATAATTAAGTTGAAGGAAAGTAGGTCGCATGTATTGATAGTTCATCATATATATTTTTTCTTGACATCAAAATCAAAATGGCGTCCGTGAACCAAACGCTTTCATAATAAACGCTATAAAGGTCATAACTCATAAAATGCTAAATCATATTTTTTCTAAAAGTCTATCAATGCGCACAATCTTTGAATTTTCATTGTGTTGCCCGACACACATGCACATAACGTTTTCCTATTTACGAATGCATTCAAGGTTGCATTTATACGGCTATAACGAATGTTTTAATTATGCAGTCGAGCATTATTAACCGAAAATGATCATCAGTAATATATAAGGTTCGCTTACGTTCCAAATTCAGTAATTTCAGGATCTCTTTAAATCACTCGTGCATACAATAACATAACCTAACTTACTACTACAAATATAAGTTCGTTAAAATGAAACTTGCCACTTTTGTCATCACTTTCACCATGTAATTTTGTCTGCGATAATCGAGCGTGCACAATGTTTTAACAATATATCATTCAACTGTCACCAGTATCACAAAAATAGGTTTCGTTAGGGGTTGATGGCCTGACGATCTAATCTTCTTAAGACTTTTTTTAATTACTCCGAGATGACTTCACAACAACTTTGAGACTTTTTTAAAAAATTTTGATTTCAGTCTTTTTTATTTTCCTATCTACAAAAGACTAATTACAAACATATAAGTAAAAACGGTCTAATATAACTGCAAGTTTGAAATATACTGAATGCGGTCTATCTTTCCACGGAATTACAGTACGTGCATTTGCTGTTGCGCAAAGCGACGAAGAGTAGGGCAGCGAATAAGCCAATACGCGAAAATGCATTCGCGATTTTATCTCTTAAATAAACTGATAACATGTGCCAGAAACTTACAAAAATCATATCATACGAGTAACTCAATTCACAAACATTTCTTTTCCTTTAGAAAATCACAACTATACGAATGCATTTTCACCTCACACGATTCTAGAATCAGAGCACATTTGGTTTTAAACTATTTTCCAGTTACAATATTCTGTTAAATAACTTATTTAAGTTTCATATTGCTAGAAAAATGTAACTATGACCATTTGAGTCTATAGAAAAAAATCATTCACTTTACGGTGTAAAATAAAACGACGGTTTCTGGCCTATCTGTACTAATTGCCGAAAAGTTATTATAGAATTATAATATTATAAAATGTTTTTAAGAGCTTTCGACTAGTATATAAGGGATGCAAAACAAAAATTGCTCGTATAAATTAAAAATATTAAAATTAAATAAAAATTATTAACTAATATTTCTTTATAATCTTTCTCCCAAATATTTGATTCTGGTACAATAAATGTATATTAACTATTGGGTATATTCTATCATAAAGTTGTTATTGAAATTTTCTAATTTTATTGTAAAACAATTAATTCAACATAGTAGAGTAAAAATGAATGAAAAAAAATATATTTTTCTACCAAGCCTAAAAGATAATATTGAATATTCAAACAGAAATGTTTTCGGCGTTTGAGAATATTCGACATTATTGCAGGCATTGCTTTTTGCAATTGCAGTCGGGAGATTCGCGCACTAATACACATACGCATACATTTGAACAAAAACCGTATATGGATTCAAAATACATCCAAAGACATGTACTTATACAGACGAATTTCAGTCACTTACACAGTATCAGCTCCATGCGCTCAAGACACGTCATTATATTGTGCATGTGCGCGGCGCGAGTGCACGGCCGCGGTCGCCTCGTGTACTTGCAGTTTTGTACATACATGTATAGACAGGGGGCAAAATGGGTTGGTGTATGCCAAATAAGAATTCGTACGTTTTTGACATAGGAAACACAAACCACAGTAGTAGAGTATTTAGAAATTTAGAAATCGTATTAACATTACTTTGCCAAATCCAACATTTTATTCAGTCGTGTCATTTAAAATAGCCCCTGCATATATTATTGATAAATCATAAAAATTACATAAACATATTCATTAAAAATTTAGCGATATTTTTAATTAGGTAAATTATTATTTTTTTATTACATAGTATTTTTTACAGCTGTCATGAAATGGGCAGCAAGTAAAACTGTGGAAAAAAAAGACTTTAAAAATACAATATCTCCTGACAAAGATTTTGAATATCGACATATTTTAATGTAATATGAATTCTTTTTTATCTTGCCTCAGTGGTTTTTTTAGCAAGGGAGTTTGGCAAGAAAAGTTGAGTAGATCGAGTAGATCTTCGAAGCGGCTTTTGTAATTGAATGTGTTCTTCTTAGCTTTAAAAATAAAAAATCTTCTGACAGAATTTTTCAATATCGACATATTTTAATGTAATATGAATTCTTTTTTAATCTTGCCCCAGTAGTTTTTTGACGTAGTTTTTTGCCCATGGAGTTTGGATGATCCTCGAAACGGCTTTTGTAATTTTCTGTATGTGTTCCTATTAGCTTTTCATTAGTATATAAGGTATAGCGTAATTATCTGAATGTGTTCACATTAGCTTTCAATTAGAAAATAAACTCTTTTTTTGTTTTTATTTTTGCCTACTGAAACATATTTTTATCTGAGACTAAGACATTTTAGTAGAACTTTTAGGTTATAAATATGCAATTGAGAATATCTGATTATAATCAGATCAATCTTTACTAATGCTGCTTCAATTCTTCCTATTTTATATTTATGTTAGTACTAATTTTTGTTGTAATTCCAGTGTTTATCTATTGAGTACAATTACAATTTCCTTAAAAAAGTCATTTTTGACGATCATCACTGAATTTTTGTGTAGCAATTCAGATTTATTGTCGATATATAAATATTTTTGGTACAGGATACAAATTATATTCTATTGAAGTTTATATTTTGACATAATTCATTCATTTTGAAAATAAAGTGGTTTTGAGAAATTCAATGAAAAAGTATTTTCATTAAGGTTAAGTTAAAAATCAAACAAAAATCTTAACACTAATTAGGCGATTATTTTATTGAAAATTACTGTGTTCAGACTAAAATTCTCCGTTTCAGTTAGTTCGAGTATACTAGTTTTATACCATAATTTTTATAGTACTCAAAAATTATGTTTAAGGAAATTAACTTATATGAAGTTATGTAGGTACATATATACATCATTACTTCTCAGTGTTATTCTATTTTATAATATAGAGATCTATATGAGTATAATTTTGAATACATGGGTTAACACGTTGATCGCCACGATAATATTGGAAAAAGTTCGCTTGAGCCATGGTATCTTCATTATATAATTTAGTTAAAAACGTATCAAGAAAACTTAATGTATCAAAGAAAACAAACGTGACAAAATTCCTCGAAAAACGCTATTTTTTACGTCACACATATAACTGACATGATTCTATATTAATTTTTTTTTCTTTTACCAAATCGGTTATGCCAGACACATATGACTGACATGGAGAATAGCGTAAATAAGAAAAAAAGAATATTAAATATAAAACATAAAATTTATCATTTTGGAAAAAAATTAGACACAACACCAAAACTTTATATATAAGAGTTTTTTTTTGAAAATCATCTTGGAGCCTAAAATCAAATGCGTGCTACCGTATACAGATGAGAATAGTGACTAACCTATATGTAAAAATATAGAGACAAAATTATTTAATTTGTAAGTTTAATTAATTTGCTGCTTAGTTAAGTACAAAATAGATAACAAAATCTATTTGTTGTCGTAGAACATTTCATCCAAATTTCTTTTGAATTCCTCTAACAAACGAGAAAATCTTATTAATTATCACAATTCATCAATTGATCTAAAACAGAATGATAAAGTATTTACGATTTTACTCAAAGTCGAATGGGATGTGCATCGATCCGATCCTATACGACTCAGCATTCTGACAATTTTCAAATACGTACTCTTTCTTGAAGCCGTTCGACTAATATGTGTCTCGTCGTATCTCACATGCATGCATTTCGCATATGTCCTGTGTTTACACACTAACATACATATGCAGAAAACATATGCTGACGCATACCATTGAACTATATATGTGTCGGCAAAGCACATGACGGCGCAATCCGAAACGCACTCGAGTGGTCAGTTACATGCATCGCAAACATTCAAAAATTAATGCATCTCCACGCGAAAAAAACGGAAATGAAGTAAAAAAGTTCGCATTTGAAATAAATTATCATTCTTAGAAGTGTGCTATTGATATTTTTCTCTATTGAAATTTTGTCAAAACGGCGGGACGAGCGATAACAATGCCAGAGTGTTGCATTAGCTCAGCATATAGTGCTTTTGCCACTAGATAAGACCCACTTCTAGTGCACGAAACAGATAGTACAAGGTTAAAACTGTAATCTGACATGCATTTTTAATTAACTAATCTATGAACAACAGATAAAGCATTTACTTATAATTCAGCAAAATTTATATTGATAATAAAACTTGTAGTTCATATATAATTCTTAATTACATTTTGAATATTTTTACGTTGTAACTTCTCGTAGGCTAAGTTATTGGAATCGTATAAAATAGGAAATGAAATTTTTTGTTATCTTTGAGGTTCAAGTTTTTCTGTTCAAATTAGCATATCGCTGAATGCATAGATTCAAAATCAGAGATGCACCGACACGTTTTCAAAAGCCAAGAAGACTATGCCCTGATGAGAAAAACTATGATGGCATGCTTAGCCTTTTTGGAGATACGACAGAAAAAATCTAAAAACGGCCATTTTTAAATATGTTTAGTAAAATATATTCAAAATCATTATGATCGCAAAAAACAATGTTAAAGCCATTTAACTTTTCAACATCTTTAAAGAGCAGAGCTCGTTGTGGTGACTATTTATTTACATTTTGATTATTTTTAGGTTTTAACGTTAAAAATTAAGATTGCATAAAATAAAAAATGATTTTTTTTTCATTTTTATGTTTCAAGTCTTTCTGATCAAACTAGCTCACCTAAATGCAATTTATAGGTATGTATTTATATAGTATTCTGCCATTTTTTGAAGAAAAAGTCTAGACCCATTTGTATAGTTTAAATGTACTCTATACAAATTTTTTCACTTATCGGTTTTTGATGAAGACATGTAAAAGAGGTCGTTCTGTATATATTTTTTATTTCATTCATCGGTTTTTGACAAAGTCATGATTAGCCCTTTTGGATATACGACAGAAAAATGTAAGAGAGGTCGTTTTTAAATATACATAGCAAAATATTTTCAAAAATAATAATGATCCCAAAGCATCTAGGTTTTAACGATAAAAATTGAGAATGCATAAAATAAAAAAGGATTTCATTTTTTGTCATAAGTTTTTCTGAATTAGCACACGAAGATGCAATTTATACGTATGAATTTATGTAGCAAGCATGAAGATCTATACTACCACGATTTAAAGAAAAAGTGTAGGTGGTTTAAATATACTCTACATATATTTTTTATTTCATTTATCGGTTTTTGATGAAGGCATGTTTATCCCTATTGGCCATACGACGGAGGTAGTTTTTAAATATTCTCAGGAAAACATTTTTAAAATTATCATGATCTCGAAAAACAATATTCAAGATATTCAACTTTTCAACATCTTTAAAGACCCGAGGTGTATTGTTGAATCATTCATTGTAGTGACAAATATTTATTTACAAAATCGATATTCAAAAAGAGCCTTTCAAAAAGAGTGCTAATATAAAATTAACTATGAAAATTAATTAAAGTTCAGAAAATTTAACATATGCGTATAATAGAGTTAGTTCTCTCTTTTGGTCATGGCTTAAATATAGAGTTCTTGCTTGTAACTTTCAAGTTCGTTTTATAAGCACAAATTCGGGCTGTATTTTTGGTAAATACTCATTGTTCGATTAATTTTATTTAAATTATTAATCAATAAATTTAAATATTTATTTAATAGCTAATTACTTATATCTTGTACTTTAACTAAATACGAGCAAATACATCTTCTAGGTATAGCTATAGAAATTTAGGCATATTTATAGTTCCTTAAATAAAGTTGATTTTATTTTAGTAAGTAAAAAAAATACTGAAGTAAACATTTTAACTATTCAAGCACTCTTTAGAGTTAGTTTTCAAGAATTTATAAATATATATTGTTTTTTTTCCTAGCTTAGAGTTTTGTGCATTAAATGCGTGGAAGTTTAAGAATAACAAAAAAATATTTGTACCTTCAAATTAGGGTCATTATGTAGTTACAATAAGCTGTGTTATTTAATTTCATTATCATAATTATGTTTTATCTCAACTAGAAATAATTTAATTTGATTATTACCGTTATTTGAATTTGATTATTACCGTTAATTTTCGATTTTATTAAAAAAAATTAAAAAAATTAAACTAAAAAAAAAAAAAAAAACTTCAAAAAGTTGAAACGTAAATATTTATACTGGAAAGTTTTTTTAACGAATCTAATATCTACCTCACGTTTTCTATTAAAACAGGAAGTTCCAGAAATTTGCCTTATGGCGCGTTGTTACATACCACTAGTCTTCTTTTATGAAATGTTTAGTATTATGTATTTAACTTGTACCCATGCATTATATATTGAAAGCTTCTTCTAATGAAACAATTTCTCCATTCACAGAAAATTATTTTTAGATGAATTAAATAACTGATAATTATTAAATATATTAATTTTCCAAATTATTTTTTGTTACATGGTAAATTGCGATGCTTCTGATCACGGCTGTTACGATGACGAACAATGCCACAGAGACTTATTGGATTTCAATAGCGATGTACTGCGAAGTAAATAATTATTAATAAGGAAACAATCTCAGAAAAGTTTAAATAAGGTCGTGGCCTTGCAACTCAACGTGTATGCAAAGCACAGCGAAGATAAATGCCATGCCAAGAATTCTTGAGTTTTATTCATATCTCAGGCCATCGAATTTATTCATAAATGTAACTATAGAACAACTATAATTGCAATTTATTATTATTATTATTATTATTGTTAATAATAAAGTATTGTTATATATAAAGTAGAGCGGGGAATGAAGGTCCGTGGGTAAAATGTTCATCATCGATATCTCAAAAACCTGTAAAGTTAAAAATGTTTTAACAACAATATTTGAAAGTAGAGGGAAAAAGATGTGTAATCAGCCAACACCTCGATTCTTATGACGTTGCTATCGGAAAATAAACGGCAATGTTTGAAAAACCATAACAAAAGTATTTTCTTTCGTTGTTAGTTTTTTTGGTTGTGAGCACTGTTCTTTAGTTTACGTGACCTGATTATAATTCTCAATTATACGTTATTTAATTATTTGATAAGATGTATTGTTAGTTTTAAGTTAGATTTAACAGTTTTTTTTTATAAAACCTCTATAAAAGTTTACACGTTGGCGGGGTAAAAAGAACCCCTAACTGAATATTTACCCTGACAATGATGTAAACATTAAAAAAGAGTAAATAAAATAGTAAATTAAGGTAGAAGAAGTAATTATACAATAGATAAACAGTATTATCTCTGTAAAAATGAACTCATAAAATTTATACTTTGCATTGATGGAATAATGTAGCTATTATTTTGTGAAATTTCTTCAAAGTAAAAAAATATGACTTTGGACCTAGTGGTCCCTGGCCATACCATTTTTCCTTGACTATTTAGTAAAAAGGTGACGGTGAAATGTTTAGAAAAACAGAAAAGAACTCATTTATACAATAATGAATTAGCTGGGAGTTTTATGAAATACACATAGTCAGATAGTTGTTTGTTTGACTTGTGCTATTAGTTGTGATATAACTGATTTGGTTTTCACAATATAATTGCTCGAAGTCCAATTGGACCTTTGTGGCTCGCCCAACTCTATATATATATATATATATATATATATATATATATATATATAATATTACATAATTACATTTTTATCAAATGCTCGCGTAGGTTTCAACAACGATAATAGCTAAAAACGTAAACAGTAAATTTTCTCAGAATTAAGAAAAAAACACTCATTGAAGAGACGCACAATCTATTATACTTTTCTCATTATTACGTTTCACGATAATAATTTGCTGATCGTTTTAAGTAAATACTTGCTAACGTCGTTAAATGAAAATATGTTTCCGAAAATACTCTATTTTTATAAAAAAAAACACAATAATATGTAGGTAAAACAAATTTTTCTATTTTTTACGAATTAAATTGAAAATAAGCTTTAGTTAGATATATTCATATTATTCTATACTAGAACAAGACTAAGATATGATATCTCAGAAAATCAAAGAAGAGTAAACCTGAGGTTCTTCTTGTTAGACAAAAGTGAATATACATACTGGTACCTATCTGCTGTAAATTTTTGTGTTTTTATAGAGCAGGACATTTGAACATTCAGTGATGGGGCTTTATAATTATTAGCCAATAACCAGTTAAATATTTCAATCTCATACCAAGGTTCTATGGCAATTTATAATTGTCGTACTAAAATGTAATTGTCTGTAATAGGCATTACATGTAACATACATTCTAATTAAAATCTGCTGTTTATATTGCAATTATTCACATAGATTATTCAAATAATTACTAGTTATCCTTTTGATGATGGCTTCTAATTTTGCAACAGTACACACACACACACATACACATATATATATATATATATATATATATATATATATATATATATATATATTGTATGATTCTCAATTTGATGTTGACATATGTATTAACAAAGTCTAATAATCGGGTATAACATCAATAAAAAACATGAATTTCTTACAAAAATTTATTTTAAATCCATACGTTTCGGCTATAATCCTAGCCTTCATTCAGTGGAAACTAAAAATAAAATTAAAAACTAAAACAATTGAATTGGAGTGAAAAGAAAAAATAAAATAGTAATTAGTACTTACAATTAGTAGATCTTAGTGTTAAATTGGAAAATTTTAATAATCCATGGTATTAGGATATGGTAATGCACTACACTATGTATTATAAACATTAACTTGAAATTGCACAATATTTTCACAAAATACTGATTTGAAAAAATCACAAATGGATAGTGTGTTATTCGTAGACTGGTTGAAGATGTAATGGAGAAAGACATTTTTTAAAAAATATTTTTACCAAGATTCTGCACATGTGTGGAACGAATTGTAAAACCTTTGCGCGAACGCTTTTATTGTTTTGTAAGAAATTTGGAAATGTTATCTAAATAGAAGAGATTTGTGTCGCACAGCGTGTTGAGTTCATTCCGTTTATTTATTGTCTTATTGTTATAAATAGTTAAAAAAGATCCCTCTATAATTCTTCGTTTAAATAAATTTTGTTCAAATTGTAGTACAGTCGGATTAGAAAAGTCCATATTGTGTTTTAAAGTGTATATATGGTCTGCAAGAACAGTTTTGAATTGTTTGGGGTTTTTTGAATTGTTTTTGTGTTGTTGTAACCGTTTATTGAGGTTCTGGCTAGTTTCTCCTATGTAAATTAAATTACAGTCTAAACAATTTATTTGATAGACGAGATTTCTGAGTCGTTCAATATTAAATGGGGTTTTTGTCTTGGTAAAAATAGTGCTAGTAGTTGTACTAAAATTGGTTACAAGTCGAAGTCCAGATTTATAAAAAAGTTTTTTCCAAGGAACATACAATTCTTTAATGTATGGCAAACATATTACACCAGAATGAGTTTCTGAGTCAGGTAAATCGTTATGTACTGTGCAATTGTCCATTTTATTCAAAAGGTACGTTCGTCTGTTACTAGTTACGGAATTTATAAGTTTTAGGGGATAAGAGTTATCTGTTAAAATTTTTGTAATTAATTTGATGTTGTTGTCCCAAAATGTTTTGTCCGATAGAAGTATTGCGTGGTCCGTTAGATTTATTATAGTACCTATTTTCATTTTAAGTGGATGATAAGAAAAGTAATTAAGGTAGCGTCCGGAGTTAGTTGGTTTTTGGTACCAATTTGTTATTAGTTTGTTATCTGTAGTACGTATAAGTTTTATGTCTAAGAAGCTTATCGAGTTCATTGTCTCCAATTCCACTGTAAATTTTAATTTTTTATTGACGTTATTAAATTGATCAATTATCATAGTGACATCATCACTAGGGATACAAGTGATAATGTCATCTACATAACGGTAATAAAAAATATGTTTATTGTAATTTTTAAAAATTGTATTTTCAAGGAGTTGTAAGGATATTTCTGCTAGAGATGGACTTGCTGGGGACCCCATTGGCGCCCCAAAAATTTGATAATAGAAAGAGCCATTGAATTCAAAATAAGTGTTAGAGACAATGAACTTGACGGTTTCCCTGAACCAGTGTAAAGATAAAGAAGTCAACGGGGAAATTTCATTCCATCGGATTGTTATTGCGTCTAAAATAAGGTCTAGGGGTACATTAGTAAAAAGTGAGACTACGTCTAAGCTAATTAGTTTGTAGTTGTCTGGTATATAATTTATCTTGTGTTTTAAGTCAGTAACAAGTTCATAAGAATTTTTTATGAACTTGTTACTGACTTAAAACACAAGATAAATTATATACCAGACAACTACAAACTGGTGGTTCATAAGAATTTTTTATGAACTTGTTACTGACTTAAAACACAAGATAAATTATATACCAGACAACTACAAACTAATTAGCTTAGACGTAGTCTCACTTTTTACTAATGTACCCCTAGACCTTATTTTAGACGCAATAACAATCCGATGGAATGAAATTTCCCCGTTGACTTCTTTATCTTTACACTGGTTCAGGGAAACCGTCAAGTTCATTGTCTCTAACACTTATTTTGAATTCAATGGCTCTTTCTATTATCAAATTTTTGGGGCGCCAATGGGGTCCCCAGCAAGTCCATCTCTAGCAGAAATATCCTTACAACTCCTTGAAAATACAATTTTTAAAAATTACAATAAACATATTTTTTATTACCGTTATGTAGATGACATTATCACTTGTATCCCTAGTGATGATGTCACTATGATAATTGATCAATTTAATAACGTCAATAAAAAATTAAAATTTACAGTGGAATTGGAGACAATGAACTCGATAAGCTTCTTAGACATAAAACTTATACGTACTACAGATAACAAACTAATAACAAATTGGTACCAAAAACCAACTAACTCCGGACGCTACCTTAATTACTTTTCTTATCATCCACTCAAAATGAAAATAGGTACTATAATAAATCTAACGGACCACGCAATACTTCTATCGGACAAAACATTTTGGGACAACAACATCAAATTAATTACAAAAATTTTAACAGATAACTCTTATCCCCTAAAACTTATAAATTCCGTAACTAGTAACAGACGAACGTACCTTTTGAATAAAATGGACAATTGCACAGTACATAACGATTTACCTGACTCAGAAACTCATTCTGGTGTAATATGTTTGCCATACATTAAAGAATTGTATGTTCCTTGGAAAAAACTTTTTTATAATCTGGACTTCGACTTGTAACCAATTTTAGTACAACTACTAGCACTATTTTTACCAAGACAAAAACCCCATTTAATATTGAACGACTCAGAAATCTCGTCTATCAAATAAATTGTTTAGACTGTAATTTAATTTACATAGGAGAAACTAGCCAGAACCTCAATAAACGGTTACAACAACACAAAACAATTCAAAAAACCCCAAACAATTCAAAACTGTTCTTGCAGACCATATATACACTTTAAAACACAATATGGACTTTTCTAATCCGACTGTACTACAATTTGAACAAAATTTATTTAAACGAAGAATTATAGAGGGATCTTTTTTAACTATTTATAACAATAAGACAATAAATAAACGGAATGAACTCAACACGCTGTGCGACACAAATCTCTTCTATTTAGATAACATTTCCAAATTTCTTACAAAACAATAAAAGCGTTCGCGCAAAGGATTTACAATTTGTTCCACACATGTGCAGAATCTTGGTAAAAATTTTTTTTAAAAAATGTCTTTCTCCATTACATCTTCAACCAGTCTACGAATAACACACTATCCATTTGTGATTTTTTCAAATCAGTATTTTGTGAAAATATTGTGTAATTTCAAGTTAATGTTTATAATACATAGTGTAGTGCATTACCATATCCTAATACCATGGATTATTAAAATTTTCCAATTTAACACTAAGATCTACTAATTGTAAGTACTAATTACTATTTTATTTTTTCTTTTCACTCCAATTCAATTGTTTTAGTTTTTAATTTTATTTTTAGTTTCCACTGAATGAAGGCTAGGATTATAGCCGAAACGTATGGATTTAAAATAAATTTTTGAAAGAAATTCATGTTTTTTATTGATGTTATGCCCGATTATTAGACTTTGTTAATATATATATATATATATATATATATATATATATATATATATATATATATATATGGGAAACTGATTTTGATAAAGTTCTGCAACCTTGTATAATATAGTCCAATTCAAAAGATATCTTAACTATTGATCTCAATTATGCCGCTTTAAAATGTTTCTAAATCTAATTTTTTTGAAACAGTGGGAAGTCATTCCTAAATTTTGAATTTTTTTTAGAAAATATTAATTTGATTGTACCAAAACAAAATTGATACAAAAATTATAATTACTGAGCCACTACTGAATACTGAATAATGTTATATATGAACACACATATATATATATATATATATATATATATATATATATATAAAATTTCCGTGGTTTTTCGCAATATTTTTTCGAAACCGATTTTTATGAAACCGATTTTTATGAAACTTTAAAATCGCGATCAGTATGTTTGATATTCTGCAAACATCTATTTATTATACCCCTAAGTGGTAAGGATTGGCCACTCTTAAGAATTTTTGTTTGCTTTTGGGCCATTTTTTACTTAATTTTTTATAATTTGTAATTGAAAATTACATAAAACTCTAAATTTTCACCCTCTTATCTCAACTCCCCTATTTCATAAAAATCATTTAAGTAATCGAATAATTATTCATCCCGCGTAAGTCAATGAATGTTGTTTACTTAATTTTTTTTGAGTTTGAATATTACTTAAAAACAATTTATTTTTATCCAAGATTGTCCAATAACACCTATTTAAAATTATGGGGTAAATTTTCTTTATTTTATTTTTTGTTAATACTGAATTGAAAAATACAACTCTATATTTTCACCATCCTACCACATGGCAGGAATGGTTTACAGTAAGAGCAAAAGTATTAGAATCTGAATATACAACAGTTTTTAGAAGGAACTAGGTACCAAATCATATTTATGGCAAAGATATTTATGGTAAATTTTTCCACAAAGTTTTTGAAATCTCACTCGATTCGATTCGACCCAGAGCTTAATTCAAAAATAAATATTTGGATTGAAAAATTAATGAATTAATGAAGATTGCGGTAATAATATATCAGAATCGTGAATCTCCAAATGTTCGAATTATTAAATGACAATTTCCAATTTGACTAGCACTATCAATGACTATCAATATTAACCATAAACATTTATATGCGGCATGCTTTGTATTGGGTAAACAACCATCCATGAAATTTGTAAGTTGCCCCATTCACTATATAGCACACATTAATAATATATAGTACCACATTCTTCCACATTAACAATCAGTTATTTTCAGACAGTAATTTTTCTTGAAATATTTTTTGTGGCTAAATAACATTTTGTCGGGTCGGCTAGTATATATGTATAAATTATGCATATCCAAAAATATTTTTGGCTGGATCATATTTAATGCTTTTTGTGCTTGCAGAATGCGTTCTCACCGAAATTTGAATATGTCCGCATTGTGCACAACATATTTGCATCTTGAAAATATTCGCAATGCAAATTAGACGGACCACTATATTAATACTGTCCTTTAGGTTTTTCGGGAACAAAACGTGTTCGGTCCTTATGTGCACGGGAATTGAATATTTATTAAATATCGCAATTGTCAGGGCGCAGTTGTTTGATGTGAATAACGTGTTTTTTCTTCTGTACAATTTCGGCTGTTGCGACGGAATTGTTCGAAATTGTTCCGAACTGCGGTCGGTAGACGTCACTCAAGGTGCCGGTCGAACCACCTTGACTCGCGTCGATGCATCGCTGCATCGATGCACTCGTGCGAGTGTTTTGCGAATTTCGTACAAGTTATATATTTTTTCATTGCCCATCCATCGTTTGAATTTCATACAAATTAGCGTAAACTTAATTTCAAAATGAGTGCTGACGAATTTGAATGTCGGCTCGCGGTTAACTCATCCGGTTTTTGCTTTCATTCGTAATGCAAACGAATTATAAATTTCGGCTGTGGGCCACCGAAATCCTCCGTTGATGATATTCAATGCATTATTGCACACCAGACAGTCTGTTGTGTTTTTTTGTTCTTTGTTGTTTTTTTGTCGTTGACGTACTAACTTGTATGTGAATTCAGAAGCCTTGAGTACCCTGTAAGGGCAAGTGCCAAAATAAAGAAGGGGTCCAATTGAAAAACTCGTCTCCGAAAACATGCTGTTTAAAAGAATTGTTGAAGCTGACGAAACAAATACTTTGAGATTTTGGAGAGTTCAAATAATATTTTAAGATAATATTAATTTATTATATTTAGTGGCTTTATTTCTATAATTACAGATTAAAATTGCATTACTACTAGTAAAAACTATTTTGTTGTCACTGACTTTTTGTAATTGGAAATTAACCATAATAGAAATTAACTTTTGAATTATTAAGAAGTCAATTGTTACGCTTTCATCGAACTGTCCACACAGTTTTTTGTCATCCGAATCAAGCTCATGTCGAGTATATTCGTCCATTACAGAGTGAGTTGCTCTGGTATGATATTGCCTGAAAATGACCGATTTATTTTACTAATTTTGTTGCAAAATTTTACTTCTGTAATAACATAAGCATATATTACATAAGTATTAAACAAAAAACGGACTAAATGCAATGAAATATTATACATTGAGTTTAGTCTTTACTTATGAGAGTAGAATATTAAAATTGATTTTAATAAAAATAATGAAAAAAATAAAATTGATTTAATTATATTTTATTAGAGTTTCTATTCGTGAATCATATAAGGTGTAGCATTCCACTAAATTTACTCAATATAATAATATGTACATTCTAACAATATTTTGTAAAATATTTGGACAGAAGATTGAATTAATCTCCATTCAAGTAATTCATTAACCTTCATTTAATTATAAATTAATACTAGCTTTAATTAATAATAAATATACTAATAACAGTAATATAATGCAATTTGAAATATTATTTTTAAAATGTGTCTTCAAGCTTATGACTTATGAATAGAGCAATAAACAGAAAATTACTATTATTATAACATTTTCTACTCCAATTTTATTTCAATCAAGTTTCTTATTTTTAATACCATTATAATTTTTAGTACATCTACTTTGATAACTATTTTTTTTAAAATTAATTAAATGTGCTCCATTACAAAACATACATACAAAAATGTTAAAATATTTATCTCTTTATATTTTATTGATTTTGTAAGTAATTAATTTTTATTGGGAATTGGTGAGAACTTATTTTTAGATTTTTTCCTATTATAAAGCGTGTCTAATGCAATAGCAAAATTATTTCTTAGAACATACGTAAATTGAATTTATGTAATAGAATTAAATAAATATAAAATTTCTTTCATTTGTAATTTTCGTGCGTCAATTCTTATTTACTTAAACTTATAGTACATAGAGAAATATACTCGTATCTTATTCAAACTTTGTACCCACAAACAATTTTTCGGGATTAATAACAATATAAATTATGTATTCTTAAAATTATACTAAAGAATTTTTTATATCAATAAGACATGTAGTAAATGGATTATATTAAAAATTAAAATAGATTCTAATACGCAAAATAAATATGTGTACATAAGTTCAGACTTCAACTAGTCAAAAAATTGAATATTAAAAATTCAGAAAAAATACGTATGCAAAATTTGCGTATATATATATATATATATATATATATATATATATATATATATATATATATATGATTGATTTCTTGGAGGGCGTAACATCAATTAAAAAATAAGTAAAGTAAAGATTTTTTTCAAAACATCTTTATTTTTCCATACGTTTCGACGTAAAATTCTACGTCATCTTCAGTGGTTTTGAGTTATTGATATTATCACTAACACATATTAATATAACTTGTAAAAATTAATAATTATAGACAAGCACTAACTGTCAGTAATTTCTTTTTTTAATAAAAAGAATAAAAGATAACAAGTGATTAATAAATAAAATATTATACGTAATACACTTGCATCCGAGGCCAGTGCCAAACAGAAATTCTGAGATTCTCTGAGAGGACAGTCCAATTTTAATAATATGTACCTATACACTGATTATCTTTTTGCAGTGATGTAATAAACTTAAAAGATATTTTTATAATTTAGTAGTTAAAAAAATGAAAATAATAAGTAATATTTTTGATAAGGATTTAATTCATTTAATAACTTATGTATAGCCGCAAAATTCTAAAAATTAGCTGTAAGACCTAATGACCTCAAACACTAGTATTATTTATAATTATCAGACAATATTTGAATGTGTCATTATTGATGTACTCTGGATTGCTCAATTTTTCAATGGCCATGATTGCACTTGCACAATCTCAAATCGACGGCTTCGCAGCGGAACTCCGAACTGCGCGCAATCGACGAAAAAAATTAACTCATTTATTTATTTTGCTTGGCCCAGTTTCTGAAGTTTTGATTCGTTTCAATGCAAAATATGATAAATCAGAGGACATACGTAATCTGCAATGCTCTCTGTATCATCCGACGCTGTCAGACATTGTATTGGCGTTCGTCAAGGAAAATAAATGAGAATATTGAAATAAAATTGTTTTGCGAGCGGATCGAATTGAATCAGTGAGAGAATAGAATAGAATTTTGAACGTTGCATTAATTTATTGGAATTAGAATATATGATAGTAAATTTATCTTGAAAAAATGTCTAAATTCGAATTAATATTGTGTTCACAAATGTAATTTGTAAAATTGTTCACTGTATCTATTTTAGAGGTGCGATGATTGATGGTTCATACAAGTATTTTTTATCAATGCTTTTCGATCTTCAATTCTTTATCACTTATTGCTGCTTTTTAGTGTTTTTTTCGTATGTACGATACTAAATACGGGTAGAACAAATTTTTTAATTACTTTTACTTTTAAATTTACTTTGGTTTTTATTAACTTTCCATTGGGTAATTTATAGTACTAATTGCGAAATAAAAAATCAAAACAGAACATTTTTACATATCTTTAGGTTTCAGTGGATTTGAACATTTTTGCATACCTTAGAACAAAAATGATGCATGTGTGTGTGTGCTTATGTATGTGCGTATACAATTTTTGTCCTCAATTTCGATAGTACTGATCAACCGATTTGAATGATTTAAAAAAAAACATTTTATTTGATTTGAGAAACAAATTAATAAGTTTTTGGCATCTGGTTTGAGTGATTCAAAAAACATTTCACTTGTTTTGACATTCCAACGCCGACAGCCGTACGGTGCACATCGTGTTCTATTCTAAATAAAAACATTATTTCAGCGCAGTTTACCTTTTTACCTGTGAGTGTTCAAATAAAAGACTCTTATCAGTGAGTGTAGTTTGGAGTTACGCAACATGGTCCCCATCGGAGGGGACAAAGAACCGGTCATACCTATTGTTCAATCGTTTAATGTTTTGAATGATATGGATATTTCTGCAGATCCAAGTGAAGAAATACCTTTAGCAAGCGGATCAGGTTTGATTTCACAACCTATACAAAATAATGCAATAATTACTCACCAATTAAGTGAAAATTACTCTTCAAGACAAAGTGATTTCAGAAAACAGATTTCAATAAAAAACCACAAAAGTATAGCTATTTCATCACGTTCATCTCATGTGAATTCTTCAAATACTACTGATAACAACAAAGATCTTAATAAATTTGACGTTAACCGATCTATTCATTCATCAGAAGAGAACTCGGAAAACTTGGAGCAAACATCGGAAAATCTTAACAATATGGAAGACGATTCACATTCTTCGGAACAACCAACTACTGATTCTAATCCTAACCCTTGGCAAGTATTCACGCCAAAAAAACGAGAAGCTTCTTATGTTCCTTTACAAATTAATATATCGACTAATAATAGATTTTCTGCGTTATCATCAATAAATGTAGAAGACAAAACCCCTGCTGTAACAACCGTTAATAAACCTCCACCAATATTTATTTACGGAGTTGAAGATCCCGCGGACATGTTAAACACGTTTAACAAAATAGTTCCGCCAAGTCAGTACTATCTTCGAAGCCTCGCCAATAACACCTTTAAAATCATATGCCAAACTGTTGATAATTTTCGTGAACTCTCGAAATATTTAAAACAAACTAACGTAGTTTATCACACTTATCAACTAAAACAAGAAAAGGCATACAGGGTAGTACTCAGGAATGTTCATTTCTCTACAGATACGGAGCTGATAAAATCAGAATTACTAAAACAGGGTCATGTCGTGAGAAATATTCTCAATATAAGGCATAGGTTAACTAAAGAGCCGTTGAACATGTTTTTTGTGGACCTAGAGCCCAATAAAAACAATAAAAATATATACAATGTTTATAAAATATCAAATAATATAATCAGGGTAGAATCACCGCGCAAATCCAGCAACATTGTGCAATGCACACGTTGCCAAATGTATAATCATACTAAGGCTTACTGCAACAGACCTTTTATTTGCTTAAAATGTGGTGAAAATCACAGAACAAAAGATTGTACTAAAAACCCTAATACTCCAGCCCACTGTTATCACTGTGACGGTGCGCATACTGCTAATTACAGAGGATGTAGCTTCTACAAAGAAAATATCGAGCCAAGAAATAGAAATCTGTATAAAGAAACAAATAACGCCCTATATCCCACTCCTTCAATCACAACTAAAATCAATTCGCATAAATTCAACACAATTCCTAATCCAATTAACTCCTCAGTTTCCTATGCAAACGCCACAAGAAATCAGCAACGTACTTCCTCGAATCCAATCACGGACTCCGATTCTACCACTTTATCGTCTTTTCTCTCAGAATTCAAGACTTTTTTCAGTCAACTTATGCAACAAAATAGCCTCGTTATCAACATGTTAACCACTCTAATTAATAAATTGAATAATGGCAAATTTAATTAAAATCGCTCAATGGAACGCTAATGGTTTAATTCCTCACAAATATGAAGTGGAGTGTTTCCTGAAACTAAATCATATCGACATTCTCCTCATTTCGGAAACCCACTTTACTGAAAAAACATATTTTAAAATTCAAAATTATATCACTTATAATTCAAACCATCCAAGTGGTAGCGCTCGTGGTGGATCAGCATTATTAATCAAAAGCAGCTTAAAACATTTTGCACTTCCGAATGTCCAACAAGAATCCATGCAAGCAACACAAATCCTATTAGAAACAAGATCATTTGAGATAACCATTTCTGCGATATATTGCCCTCCTAGGTTCAAAATTTCAGCTAATGACTATTCGTCCTTTTTTGAACAACTAGGATCCAAATTTATATTAGGAGGTGACTATAATTGTAAACACACAGCTTGGGGCTCCAGGCTGACAACTTCGAAAGGAAAAGAACTTCACATGGCAATATCAAATAACAATCTCCTCCATATTTCAACAGGCAGTCCTACCTATTGGCCCTCTGATCCAGACAAAGTACCAGATCTTCTGGATTTTTTCATAATTAAAGGTATCTCCTTAAATAATTTTGACATAGAGAACAGCTATGATCTTTCGTCAGATCATTCTGCAATTGTGTTAACATTCAGCTCAATTCCTGTAAATGAACAACCTTCAGCTATCCTCCACAACAAATTTACAAATTGGGATCAATTCAGGGCTTTACTGGATTCAAAAATTTTTCCACATTCCAGACCGAAAAGTTCAGCCGACATTGACTACAAGATAAATAAATTCACAACAGTTTTAAAAGAATCCTCAAAGTTAGTTACTCCAACCTGTCGCACGAAAAATTCCACACCTATTATTCCTTCCGAAATTAAAAAACTAATTTCGCAGAAGAGAATAGCAAGAAGGATATGGCAACTATCACACAAGCCTCAAGATAAAACTAAGTTAAACCAACTCACTAGGACATTACAGAATAAAGTAAAGGTTTGGAAAAACGACGCTTTCAAGACATATCTATTGCAACTCAACAGGTTTGACAACTCCATTTGGAGGCCTATCAAAATCAAAGAGAAACCAACACTAACGAATCCTCCACTGAAGATTCGATCTCTGAATGGATATACATGGACAAAAAGAAATACGGAGAAAGCTGAAGCTTTTGCAGATCACTTGCAAAATATTTTTACCGACACAAATCTGTCCCTAGGTCCAGTCTGCAATAATTCGTGGCAATCAAATATCGACTCAATAAAACGAATAAAACATTTTTCTCCAAATGATGTTGCTTGCACAATCAAAAAATTAAAAAACAAGTCTTCCCCTGGCATCGACAATATCACTCCAAAAATGCTAAAAGAATTGCCAAAAAACTCTATAATATTTTTAACCAATATTTACAATGCAATTCTTGAATTCAACTATTGGCCTACAGCTTGGAAAACTGGAGAAATAATAATGATTCCTAAGAAAAATAAAGATCCGCATCATGCCAGTTCGTACCGACCAATTAGTCTTTTACCAGTTTTATCCAAGATTCTCGAAAGACTAATTTTACTCAGACTAGGCGAAGATCATCCAGGTGAAAAATGGATCCCAAACCACCAATTTGGATTCAGAAAGGACCACTCAACAACCCAACAATGTAATAGAACAGTCACCTATATTCTGGATGCTTTGAATCATAAAAAACATGCAGTAGCAGTATTTCTTGACGTAAGTCAAGCTTTCGACAAAGTATCACACACAGGACTCCTTTCTAAAATACAAACTACTTTTCCCAATTACTTCAACATTCTATACTCCTTTTTGTGTAATAGAAAATTTCGCGTAAGAGTTAAAGGTGACTATTCAAGCACATGCCACATAGAATGTGGTGTTCCACAGGGCAGCGTCCTGAGTCCACTACTTTATATTCTTTACACAAGAGATTTACCTACTGATGAAGATTTGATGATTTGCACATACGCCGATGACGTAGCAATAATCTCGAACAACATGGACATTGCAATTGCCACTGATAAAATCCAAAATTACCTTACTTCACTAGAATCCTGGCTCCACAAATGGAAGATCTCGATCAACACCGACAAATCTCAACACATTATTTTTTCTTTGAGAAAGCACAATAGTCCTCCTGTCCTCCTCAATAATTCAATAATTCCGAATTGCAGCAGTGTAAAATATTTAGGTATGCACCTCGACACTAAATTAAACTGGAGGGAGCATATACTCAACAAGAAAAAACAAATCCAACTGAGAATAAAAGATCTGTATTGGCTGGTAGGCAGAAGAAGTAATTTATCACTTGAGAATAAAATCCTCATCTACAAAACGGTTATCATCCCCATCTGGACTTTTGGCATAGAACTTTGGGGATGTGCCAGTAAATCCAACATCAACATCATCCAGAGGTGTCAAAACAAAATCTTACGTTTACTGACAAATGCACCGTGGTATATCACCAACTTCTGCCTACATAAGGATTTAAATATCAGAACAGTTCATGAACAAATAATATCAAGAAGCTTAGCCTACAACAACAAACTACAAGTCCACGCAAATCCAACCATCAAAATGTTGCCCAGACCCACTAGACGCCTGAAAAGGAAATGGCCCGTCGATCTACCGCTGCAATGAACAAATGCGTGTTCCGGCGAATTTAAGTCGGCAACACCTTTCACCACGCCATTTTTGTTTAATTTATATTTTTATTTCTTACTTCACTTTATAATTTTCCTTTAGTTTCTTAATTATTATTTCTTATTATGTATACTGTTTACTTTATATTATTGTTCTCTTTATTACCTAAATAAGCAATTTTGTATTATAAGACTTTTTAAGTCTTGATTGACAAAACAATAAATAAAATAATAAAAAAAAAAAAAAAAAAAAAACTTGTTTTGACGGAATGCAGAAAATATTCAGTTTTTGGACGACAGCTCCTGCGACTTCAGAGATCCAAAAAAAACTTTAAAAAAATGCCATGTTTCCGCATGTAGACCGCATTGATTTTAAATATTCAAAAAAGTTTCTTTGATCGATTTTTTTTAGTAAGAACTGTTAATTGTATACAGATAGATCACTTAGTTAGTTATTTTGCTGTAACATAGGTAGTTAATTACCAGCAATTAGAATTTGCGTAAATAATTTAACTTAGTCATAACGATGGTTTGTTTCAGAAGTGTGCGTTGGGTACGGTTGTGACATGTGGTTGTGGGTCTTGACCTTTTTGGGTGAAGATTGAACATACAAAGAAAAACCTAACTTAACTAATTATAAGAAAATACGAAAGAGAAACGGAAAGGAAAATTCAATACAAGAAAATAAAGATTTCACAAGAATTTCTTGTTAACTTTGTTTAAAAAAATATGTTTTGTCACATATTGTTATATTACATTCATAAGCTTTGTTTGTGTTGTATTACATATTTCTGATAATAAAAGTTGTTATAAACTATTTTGATGTTTATAATTATTGATTTTTAATCTATTTTTTGCATGTCACAACCGTCCTTGGGGTGTAGACGGCAGCGACACTCGCCCTTTTATTGTATGATTTAATTTTATGACAAATACGTCGTATTTAAGGTTTAGTATTTTAGTAGTTTTTACGTAGACAAATGTTTAATTGCCAAAAAAGTAGCACAACCATACTCAGTTTCCCCTATATACATTTATATATAAAATATCTCTGATTGTTTTAATATTCAAATATTTTTGATATTCATCTTTCTGTTATTAGCCGTTTGATCCTATTATATGAATTCATATTTTTGTTTTAATAAACTGAAAAAATTTGCCGGCATTTCGGTTGCTGTTTCCATAATAAAAATTCGTCATCGCATTCAATATATTTAATAATTATAAACTACAAAGCCATAATAGCTTATTGAATTCCGCTATCACGATTTCATATAAAAAATTCCCATTTTACCCTCTTTCATAGGAATGCGTACATGCAGCACCTACCAGTAACAGAATCGCGATCGTTTTATATTTTTCAATATGCATTTTTGCATTTTGTTTATTTGTGCCCGACGCTATTTTAATAAAAATACCAAACACGATAAAATGGGCTGATATATATATGAAAAGATCATTAGAATTTGAATATTTATTGGTTTTAAATATTCAGTTGATGCACACGCGATGTAAATAAAGCAAGCCCACACGACGAAGCGCATAAAGCAATTACGGCGTGTTTGTGTTCGTTTACCGTCATGTGTGTTCAGGTGTCACACACACGACGTCGAGAAAAATACGAAAATGCGAAAATACGAATATGCGAAAATGCGAAATTCGGAAATGATTTTAAATCTATTTTTCTTTTCGCATCGTTGCAATTAATTTGCTTTTAAAAAATATTATTTGCACAAAACTTTGTTTTGTTGTGATTAATACCATTGTTGTTTTAAATATTAAATTAATCTCTCAACATGTAATTAAATACGCGTTATGTAAACACGATTTGCAAAACAACACGATTTTACATAACCGATAGATATTATTATTATTCACTCGTTATCCAAAATATTTACGTAAACCATATGAAACAAGTGCGCTTTTAATAATATTCATTAAGGGTGACGAAATCATAAAAGATTTACCGGTACATGTTTATTAAATGATAAATATGTTTACTAATTTATATGCATATATAAAATCGCGACTAGTATACCTGCTGAAAAATAATTATGAATAAGATTATTGTTACAACTCATAATAGCTTGTCGATAATTTAAAATTATGCTAAAATAGATCATTTGCATACATGTGTATTTGCAAATATGCAATATAAAATAAATATAGTTTAACAGAAGGTGAACATAATAAAATTTTTATTATTTTAAATAAGACATAACATACTAAAACTGTGCCGTAATTAAACAGCAAAACCATATATTTTTATTCATGAACCACTATTGCTATTTTTTAAATATTGCCAAATTATAGAGAATAAAATTTATTGAGTAAAACAGGTTTTAGTTAATATATATTAACTTAATTATATATTTTTTCTTAATAGCATTGTAGAGCGGGCCTTGAGGTTATGCGGGTAAAAAGGTCCACTTTAGATATCTCAAAAACAAGTAAAGTTAACTATCTCCTATTTGTAACCAGCCATCTCTTTGATTCTTACGACATTGCTATCAGGAGAGTGATTTCGTTGTTAGATTTTTTTGGTTGTGAGCACTGTTGTTTTGTTCACGAAACCTTAATATAATTTTTAAGTATACGTTATTTAATTGGTTTTTACTTTAATTTTAAGCTAGATTCAACAGTTTTTTATATAATATTTATAAAAGCTCACACCTTAATTTGAAAAGGACCAACTACCCTAGCAAAGGGACTTTTACCCTAGCAAAGGTGAAACAATAAAAAATAGTAAATAAAAATGTTATGGTAAAAAGGCAATTTTATCTGAACTAAATTAAATAAATATTTATTCTAAGTCTGATGATGAATATATTTCTTATGAAATATCCGATCAAAAATATACAGTGTAATCTCTGTAAAAAATGTACACATGAAATTTATATTTATATTATTATTTCCGATTTATTATTCATTAAAATCGCTTTAAAATTTAAAGACACCTGGTCCTTTCTACACCGCCTATGGGGTAGAAAGAACCAGGTGTCTAATTTAAAAAAAACAGCAGACAAAAACACAATTTCACAATGATGAATTAGCTGGGAGCTTTACTGAACATAGTCAGATAGTTGTTTGCATAGCTGGGCACCGTTAATCAAAAAGTTAACTTCGTTAATCGTTAATCCGCTACAAAAAAAGTTAGCTTCGTTAAACGTTAAAGCGTTACATTTCGGAATAATTAACGCAAGTTAACGTTAATCGTTAATCCGTTAATATGTGTAAAATTACATTTTTATATCGTTGCGTTAGTGAACTTAAAAACTTATTGCTTTAGGTTCTGGAAGTTAACAGGTTATGAATAAAACAAAATACTTGTATAATTCAAATGTGTAATTCAACCCCTTAATGGCGCGACGCGCTTTATGCACACACCGCGATAATAACGCTATTGGTCAACTTTCTGTTTTTATGATTGCATATTGTTTTTACAAGAATTTTTTTCTAAATAAAGGGAAAGAGTTTTTTTGCGAAAAATAGGAAACGCGCGACGGGTTAAGCGTCGGGCATAAGGTGCATATTCCCCTTCATGAACATTAACATGTTGACGTTCTCGTCTGAAAGCGAGGCTCGTTTTGGTGTCAAAATGTCTTTACCCGTGGAAAACAAACGTTCAACTGCAGCGCTTGAGGGTATAGCAGTATTGTATTTAATAAATTGATTTGTGAATATCTGTTCCCCGAGGAATGCAGCATCGTTGAACAAGTCTTTTGAACATGTTGGCACTGTTCATCATTCACGAGTGGTCCAAATCTTTTCTCTATGTCATTTAATAAGGCATTGGCTAAAGCTGTGCCGTGCGGTAAATAGTAGGCATTGGCAGGGCCGTGCCTGGTTATGTGGCCGCCTGCGTGCGAGCATATAAATGGCCGCCCTTAAAAATAGCATAATAGGAAAATATCCAATATGTTCTCACGAAAAAAATCGTCTTGTAATTGTCAAGTTTTCTCGACATTTTAAGTCATTCTGAATCGTTTGAAAGCCGATTTTTGAATTTTCGGCAACGTTTTCTCAAAAACGGTTAAATCCAATTCAAAAGTTTAAAAGTCATTTGATGTAACTAGATAATGACTAGCGCCTGTCAGTTTTGTGCGACGATCGGCCAAGCTGTTTCTAATCAACAGAAAAATATAAAATTTATTGCCTACACGTTTTAGCCAAAAATTCTGCATCGATTTTAAAAATTCAGGAACTGTTTGAAAGATATCATTTAGGAATCGTGCTGATTAGTTCTAAGAGATCGGTCGGTTCGTTTCTTCGTGTTTAATTGGTGAATATTGCTTTACGATGATATTTATAAAACTTTTTTGGCGATAGTGATCATGGTCTCTAAGATAACTAAATATTTCGACCCACATTAAGTCATTTTAATTTTTAAAATATGTACTATCAAAGATTGCAAAAATGAGCGGCGCTTTTTTACGTGAGTCAAAATTTAATCTTTAGTCGACCTTTTCTCAAAAATGCACAATCCCATTTGAAAAATCGTCAAAATTCGTAAATTCGATAAGCACTCGTGCTGCTTAGTTTTGCCTTTAGAATTTTCAAAAAAGTCTCAAATTTTTAATTAGTGAATTGATTTTAAAAATTCAAAAACCATTACAAACGTTTTCCATTTGAGAATCTTGCTGATTAAATTTTGTCAATAATCGACGAGTCGTTTTTCAGTTATTGATTAACAAATTGCTTTGGAAATTTGGATCTTGTTTTTAATTTACTACAGTTTGTTTCTTGTTCAATAATATGTAATTTTTAAACTATTTATAAAACATAACTAATATTTTAAAAAAAATTGTACAAAATTGAATAATCTGCGATAGTTTTTCACATTGCAATGTACTCATGAATTAATATATTTTCATTGTTAAGTCGATTATTAACACATGTTGGATACTTCATGCAACTTGATTTAGGCAAAGTTGCCACTTACACCAAGTTTATAACTTATAAATTATTTAGAAACAGAGTCGCATTCAATAGGGCCGCCTTTGGCTGATTTTTACTACGGTAATTTTGGTCTTTTAGATTTATACAGCGGACTTTACGGCAGCGAATGAGTTCAGCGGACTTTGAGCTTGGCCGCCTCTTAATCCAACAGTCTTTTAATTTGGCCGCCTTTTAATTCAGTAGACTTTTAATGCAACAGCTATTTATTTTGACCATTTTTTGTTATGGCCGTCTTTGAATTTGTTCTTTTTTCATTTGGCCGCCCCTCGGCCGTCTCAAAAGGCGGCCGCCTGCGGTCCTGGGCATTGGATTAACGATTAACGGACTTCTGGCATTTTAACGGAAGTTAACGTGTCCGTTAACATTTTCAAAAGTTAACTTAAAAGTTAATCCGTTAATCAAAATGTTAACTTCGTTAATTAACGATTAACGGATTAACGAGTTAATGCCCAGCTATGGTTGTTTGTATGATATGTGTTATTTGTTGTGATATAAATAGTTTGGATTTTATAACATAATTGCTCTAATTGTAAGTCAAATTGGATTTTTGTGCCCCGCCCTACCCTGTACAATAATTTTCAGAATTGTTTTTTAGTTTAAATAGTTGAGTTTCGGAATTATTCTAGTTCCGTTAGATAAGTTAGAGGATTATTAAATATACATAAATAAATATAATTGCATTTAACTAAAATAATAAAAAGTAATAAAACCAGATATTTCTTGAAATTTGTAATATTATTATTCAATTACATTTAAAATTGTTCATAAATTCTTTGTTAGTAAATTAAATCGTACTATAGTCTTCATTTGTTTTTATTTCATCACATATGTTTATAATTTCTTACAAAATTAAGAAGTTGTCCGCAAGTGAATTAAAGTCCACAAAAATAACGTTAAATATAGTTTGTTTTTTATATACACGTATTATCGTTATGTTTTAATAGCTTATTATTAACATATTTAGATATATGTCTTAGAAATTGAACATTAAAAAGTACCGTCTTGTGTCATTTAATATGATAACAGTATCATCTGCACGTATGTTAGTTTTCTTTATAATTGCTTTAGATTCTCTTAATTATCTGTAATGATGCAAATATCTGAACTCCACATAGCCAACAATTTAATTACATACTACAAAGCTGGTCACCATAAATTAAGTTTACAATTATTGGACTTTTACATTATTTGCTCTTTCAGATGATCTCTAGTTCTGCATAAATACAGCGTTTATATTTTAAACGCAACTTGATCTTGTGAATTAAATCTTATTGGTAGTAAATATTCCAAATTGTATGAAATTTGACTATGATATTTTAGTCAACACTACATAATAGTTAACGGCAATAGATGCAATGTCGAATGTAATCGTCCTCGATTTTCAAATATATTGATTCATAATATATAGTTCATCAGCAGTTAAGCCAAATTGATTGAATTTTGCATTTACGGTACAAATTTGAACATCAACAATAGAATAATTGAATTCAGGTTGAAATCATCGATATCGTTATTATCGAATCGGTGAATAGTAATGTTATATGTCTAGGCTGGAATAATCATTCCATTAGCGTGTATTTAATTCACATCAGTCTATTGGCGCAATAGCTATGGATTAGGTAATATTGTTTTATCATACAATATTCAGATTATTGGGTTGATTGCATTTGCCGAAGGTAACTCATTTATCTTACATGAGAGGGAACTGAATTAATTGCACGTATTCGGAGTTAATAGACGCGGAAAGTGTACCATGACAAAATTCAACATTAGGACAACTAATCGAATTGATTTTCTCCCAGTTTTAAAATATGATACATATTTATATAACTTTAACAAAACTTCATTGGTCAGAAATCATTCACAAATTGTAACCCAATATGTGTTTTATGCTTAAGATCATGTGAATCAAAACATTGTCAATTATTTATCAATTAAAGGAATTTAATTAAGGATCCTATTCTTATTAATAATATATCTCGTTAATAGCACATATGTAGAGAATATAATATTTTTTCAATAATCAATATTAGGAAATCTTTTCTTATGTTTACAAGGATCGCACCTATGTTTATTTGAATATTTTTTAATTGATTTTATAGTTTGACTTAATTTTTAGTTTCAGACGAATACAGTTTTAAGAAGATTTAAATGCGGTCATTAATTATAGAAAATACTATAGAAATACATTTTTCAACCAATTTTTGAAAAACTGACAAAGTATCATAGTATCATAGCTTTTAATATAAGATTTCTATTCAAAACAAATTAATATTATTAGCATTTTTTAACTTCCCGTAGGGCAAGTTATAGTAATCGCAAAAAAATTGAAAATGAAAATTTTTATATATCTTTACGTTTCAGAGGTTTCTGAATATTTTGGCATACCTTAGAAAAAATGGATGTATGTGTGTGTGTGTGTGTGTGTATGTGTGTGTGTATGTGTGTGTGTATGTGTGTGTGTATGTATGTACGTGTGTGTATGTATGTGCGGATACAAATTTTCGTCGACGATTTCGGGAACACTGATCAACCGATTTGAATAATTCAAAAAACATTCGATTCGTATTGATAAGGAGACGTGCTGATTAGTTTTTGGCGAAGGCAGGTCTAGCCGTTCCGAAGATACGGGGCAAAAAGTGCCGAAAACGGTAACTCAGTTTTTAAGAGAACGGAGCGTCCGATTTGAATAATTCAAAAAACATTTCACTTGTATTGACAAGATGAAGAATCGATAAAATTTTCATGAAGGTAGGTCTAGCGGTTTCGGAGATATGGAGGAAAAAGTAAAAAAATGAGCCATTTGGCGGTCAAAAATGATCATTAGACATATGCACATTAAATTATCCGATATTTTATAGAGATTTTAACAATAAGTATACATATTGTTGACATTCCTATGGGTTCCGTACCAATGCTTATGCGTTAGACAGCGACGCGGCGCTTACGCGCTTTATATTTTGTCCCTATGCAGTTAAAGCAGTACGATTGCTTTGAAAAAAAAGTTCAGATCTTTCACAATATGTCAAAATAAAGAAAAAATTTTTTTTCAAAAAAAAAAAATTAAAAAAAAATTTTTTAAAAAAATTTTTTTTTCAAAAAGTAATTTTTTGTCCAATTTATAGTTTCTCAAAAATCTTATTTTTTCAAAGTATTTTTTTTTTTCAAAAATGTTAATCGTTTTTAAAAAAATAATAATTTTTGGTACGGGAAGTTCCAGCAATTTGCCTTAAGGCACGATGCCTTAATTGCCTTAAGACAGAATTCCACTTACAGCTAGTTTATCTTTTACTTCGAAATGGCTGGATTGCTTTTCATAGATAATTTTTAGTTATGCTAATCCGGGACGGGAGGGGCGGGGGTTTGAATGCTAGAAAAAATAATATGAATTAAAAAAAAATTCTTTAAAAAGAACTTAAATATTCGATTATATGTTGTATTTTATCTTATATTTTAAGATCTATATGTTTTTTCAGCTTTTAAACTCATTATGAAATTTTGTTCAAATTTTTTCATAATTATTTAAAAATAATTAGCACTTATTCCAGAGAGTCAAAAAGTTCATTTTCATAATTTTTGTTAATTTTTGTAAAATTGAAAATAAAAGTTCAAAATTATGAATGTGAGAGGCTATTTTAACTCGCCTTTTTTCATATAAGCTAATACTACTTTTCATATAAGCTCATATAAGCTGAACTCATATTAGCTGTACTAGCTGTACATAATATTTTCAGATATTTAATGGGTAGGTGTAATTTTATTATCAAGCAAGAGCAAATATTCAATATAAGCCCATACTTCCGAGACAAAAGATCTAAATCCGGAACAAATATTGCTTTTAGAATTACCCGCGATACAAGGTGGAATTTCGGGACTGTCCCGGCCAAACCGGAACGTATGGTCTTAGTTAAGGTCCTATAATAATTATTTGTGTTATAATTATTTTTACCAATGTTTCTATTTAACTTCTGCCAGGGTAAGTTATAGAAATCGTAAAAGAATTTTAGCATATCTTAAAAAAATTGATGTATGTGTGTATAGATATATGTAAAATGTACGTATGTATGTTCGGATACAGATTTTCGTCCACGGTTTTGAGAGCACAGATTAACCGATTTGAATAATTTAAGTATTCTATTCATATTGATGAGAAGACGTGATGATTAGTATTTGGCAAAAGCAGGTCCAGCCGTTTCGGAGATACGGGTGAAAAAGTGCAAAAAAGTGCACGGGAGCGTTCGATTTAAATGATTCTATTTTTATACATGATACAACTATTTTGTTGTATTGACAGAGCGAAGAATTGATTAAAATGGATACCAGTATTGCTTGATATCAGACTGCAACTGGAAACCGTGCGGTACTTACCGGTCAATTTTTCAACCGAATTAATTATTCAGGGTGTTCAATTTTGAACAAAATACGGAATAAAAGAAAACGTGTAATAGAATAACAACATATGCTTAGTTAGTTTATTCGTTGAAAATCCAATAATTATTCGTGCGTGCGTGTTTGCCACCAGTATCATTTTTGCCGGCTTTTGTGCGTGTGCCGAAACATTCATTTTGCATAGTTAATATCCGGCATATTATTCGGCATTGCGTTCGTACGTAGCGTTTAATCGACGGTGTGTTTTCATTAGCTTATCGCAAAGCGGGACGTCAACGGGAGTCGAAAAAATTAGGTACCTGGCAGCTCGCTCGCTCCACGCACGTCGGGAAAGCCGCCCGCGTGCGGTGGAGGACGGGAGCAGGAACTACCGGAGCCAGGCGTTTGGCTCTCGGAAAGAGCAAAGTTAAATATCTACGATACTCACATTTTTGTAAAATCAAAGTGTTATCACGTCGAAGATAAAATCAAGCTCTCTTTAAGAAAAATATCAGCAAAAATCAAATTATTCAATTAATTTTTTTACTTATTAACACGCAATTATTTATAAACAATAAATATAAGTAATCAACCATAATCTATTAAATGAAGGACGAAAGCAGGAATTACCAGAGCCAGGTGTTTGCCTCTCTGAAATAACAAGTTTAAATATCCACAAAATTTATATTTTTGGAAACCTAAAGTGTTAACACGCCGCAGAATACGTCGAAGATAAAACCAAGCTTTAAAAAAATATGTTTCTTGTTTGTTAAACCAAAAATCTCAGTTGAGTACAGGAATAAACTTCTTCTGTACAAAGTCATGTTAAAAACCACTTTGGACGTACGGAATACAGCTTTGGAGAATGGCACGCAAATCTAACATTACCATGATTTAAAGATTTCAAAACAATATTTTGAAAGAAACTATAAACGCACCCAAGTATGTCCCAAATTGGTTGGTTCATACAGATTTGAACATGAACACAATTAAGGAAGAAATTGAAAAATTCAGCTTGAGATACAAAGAGAGATTATAGAACCACCCAAACATCATGGCTAAAAATTTAGTAAAGTACCATGGCATCGAACAGCTCAAAACAAAACTGCCCCTCTCTGAAATTCTTTACTAACATTTGAATGCACATTATTTATTAGCACTGGATACTAATTTATAATATATACAATTACTATCGTAGGCTTTATTTAATTTTTTTACATCATTTTTTCGATTACTTTATAAGTTATACATTGACAGTCATTTAAAATGCATTTAATGCAAGAGCATTTATCAAATTCAATTATTTATTATCAATAATAATTAGTCATGTCATATTGATTTAAGATTCCGTTCCAAATACGTATTGGCCATGATATCAAAATAATGCAAACTTAATTACCAAAGTTAATTAATTTTAATTTTATTGAGTTTAAATGTATTACTATCATACAAGTTATTCTAGAAATTCTAAAATGAAATACATAACAAAATTGATAATAAGGATTATAGCTAGACTGTATCATTTTTTTCGTTCTTAGTTCTGTTGGTTCCGAGCACTGTTGTTTAGTTTATTTATTTATTTAGTTATTTTAAGTTAATTTCATCAGAATTTTCATAGAACTTCCATATATAATGGTTTATTTATTTATTTAGTTGTTTTAAGTTAATTTCATCAGATTTTTCATAGAACTTCCATATGTAATGATGTCATATGTAATGGTGTATTTTATTTGGTTTTGACAGTATAATTACTCAAAGTCAAATTGAACCTTTGTGCCTTGCCTCACTCTATTATACCTTTTGTATAATTTATGTATTTACCCTTTCAATAATTGTTGTTATGGAATCATGACAAATATTGGATATAAAAACGTTCATTTAATTTTTTTAATTAGTTTGTGATTTTTATTTGCTGGTAATTTTTTATTCAATATTAATTACCTGTTAATTAATTTTAAAATATGTTTTAATTACAATTTGTTAATTTAAATATGCAAAATTATTACAATATTTTAATACGATAGAAAGATTTTTATTTGTTCTTATGCATATATGCAAATAATTGTATGTATATAAATCATATGTATGATTTTATTCCATTTATGCGTTTGATGAATATTTTATTTAGGCGCATGACAAATAATAATGTTTTAATAAAAAAAATAAATGGTACAATTATTTTATGATATTTTTAAATATTCGCAGCGTGACTTTTTTGAATGCCTAATCTGAAAAATAAATAATAGCGTAGTATTAAAAGACAAAAACATCCAAATAATTCATATAACATCCAGATGATATGAAACTTGAATTAATGAGTTGTTCTGACCTCATTTTAAAAAAGAAAATAGGAATAAATAGTAAAAATAGGAGTAAAATGGTATAAAATATTATTTATAGCAAATTAGCAAAATTTTGTTAGGGTAAAAAATTGTATATTTGAAATGTTGTGAGAACTTTAGACTTTGAACTTTTAGATTTGACGTTGGTGCTGTAGAATTGATTGGTAATTGCGAGTTATTTACTTTTTCTTCTACATGAATTTTTAGAATA
>NW_020537917.1:0-15750 GCF_003426905.1 Ctenocephalides felis | reverse complement strand
CAAACCGATTTCGACAATTTTGCATTCGTTGGAAAGGTCTCGGGCTCCGCATGGTTTATAGCTAAGAAAGTTAATGGTGCATGGCATCATGCCCTAATGCAAATTGTTGGAACTTCATGCACCGTAATTAAAAATTCGAGTAAAGACATTAGTGAGAATTATCAGAATTATGCTTGGGTTAAGTCAACAAGCAATTCTTGCCGCAAAGAATAATGATGTACACGCACTGAATTTCACCATTAAATCAAAAATGCTGGCGATTTGGTGACATACCAATCATTCCGACTGGTCTTCCATTTGACTTCAAACGATTGCAATTTCCAGTTCGCCTTGCGTTCGCAATAACAAGTCGCAAGGCCAATCGCATAGTGTTTGCGGGATAAATTTCAAATAGATTATTTTGAAAATCATTGTTTTCACATAGGCAGTTATACGTTGCCTGTTCACGAGTTGGAAAACCATCCGCTTTGTTTGTGTTAACGTCAGACCAAAAAACAAAAATTGTGGTTTACCAAAAAGCACTCAATGAAACGGATAATTTGCGGATTGCCTTTCATTTGCTCAGAGAAGTTCAACTAAAAACACTTCATTTTTGTAATCGAAATAAATTCATTACTGTTGTATAATAAAATCACATTTTTCCTTTTCAAATATAAAACAAACACAAAAATTTCTTCATCTTTCTCACGAAACCATCTGGTGGCGAAACATTTTGCATTCGTTGGAAGGTCTCGGGCTCCGCAAGGTTTATAGCTAAGAAAATTAGTGGTGCATGGCATCGTGCCCTAATGCAAATTGCTGAAGTACATGCCCGTAATTAAAAATTCGAGTAATAATATAATCAATAACTGTTTTAAATAATTTCAAATAGATTATCTTCTTCTTCTATATATAAAAATAAGTCGGGTTTTCATTCCTGATGATATAACTCCAGAACGCACGAACCAATTTCGACAGTTTTGCATTCGTTGGAAAGGTCTCGGGCTCCGCAAGGTTTATTAGCTAATAATAAGAAAATTAGTGGTGCATGGCATCGTGCCCTAATGCAATTGCTGGAACTTCACGCACCGTAATTAAAACTTCGAGTAAGTATAAAAATAATCATAACTGTTTTAAATAATTTCAAATAGATTATCTTCTTCTTCTATATATATAAATATAAGTCGGGGTTTTCCTTCCTGACGAAATAACTCCAGAAAGCACAAACCGATTTCGACAATTTTGCACTCGTTTGAAAGGTCTCGGGCTCCGCAAGGTTTATAGCAAAGAAAATTAGTGGTGCATGGCATCGTGCCCTAATGCAAATTGCTGGAACTTCATGCACCGTGATTAAAAATTCGAGTAATAAAAATAATCAACAATTGTTTCAATAATTTTCATAGATTATCTTTTATATATATAAAAATAAGTCGGGTTTCCTTCCTGACGTAATAACTCCAGAACGCACAAACGATTTCGACAATTTTGCATTCGTTGGAAAGGTCTCGGGCTCCGCATGGTTTATAGCTAAGAAAGTTAGTGGTGCATGGCATCATGCCCTAATGCAAATTGTTGGAACTTCATGCACCGTAATTAAAAATTCGAGTAAAGACATTAGTGAGAATTATCAGAATTATGCTTGGTTAAGTCAACAAGCAATTCTTGCCGCAAAGAATAATGATGTACACGCACTGAATTTCACCATTAAATCAAAAATTGCTGGCGATTTGGTGACATACCAATCATTCCGACTGGTCTTCCATTTGACTTCAAACGATTGCAATTTCCAGTTCGCCTTGCGTTCGCAATAACAAGTCGCAAGGCCAATCGCATAGTGTTTGCGGGATAAATTTCAAATAGATTATTTTGAAAATCATTGTTTTCACATAGGCAGTTATACGTTGCCTGTTCACGAGTTGGAAAACCATCCGCTTTGTTTGTGTTAACGTCAGACCAAAAAACAAAAAAATGTGGTTTACCAAAGAGCACTCAATGAAACGGATAATTTGCGGATTGCCTTTCATTTGCTCAGAGAAGTTCAACTAAAAACACTTCATTTTTGTAATCGAAATAAATTCATTACTGTTGTATAATAAAATCACATTTTTCCTTTTCAAATATAAAACAAACAAAAAATTTCTTCATCTTTCTCACGAAACCATCTGGTGGCGAAACAATTTTGCATTCGTTGGAAAGGTCTCGGGCTCCGCAAGTTTATAGCTAAGAAAATTAGTGGTGCATGGCATCGTGCCCTAATGCAAACTGCTGGAAGTACACGCACCGTAATTAAAAATTCGAGTAATAAATATAATCAATAACTGTTTTAAATAATTTCAAATAGATTATCTTCTTCTTCTATATATATAAAAATAAGTCGGGTTTTCATTCCTGATGATATAACTCCAGAACGCACGAACCAATTTCGACAGTTTGCATTCGTTTGAAAGGTCTCGGGCTCCGCAAGGTTTATAGCTAAGAATTAGTGGTGCATGGCATCGTGCCCTAATGCAAATTGCTGGAACTTCATGCACCGTGATTAAAAATTCGAGTAATAAAAATAATCAACAATTGTTTTTAAATAATTTCAAATAGTTATCTTTTTATAATATAAAAATAAGTCGGGTTTTCCTTCCTGACGAAATAACTCCAGAACGCACAAACCGATTTCGACATTTTGCATTCGTTTGAAAGGTCTCGGGCTCCGCAAGGTTTATAGCTAAGAAAATTAGTGGTGCATGGCATCGTGCCCTAATGCAAATTGCTGGAACTTCATGCACCGTGATTAAAAATTCGAGTAATAAAAATAATCAAACAATTGTTTTAAATAATTTCAAATAGATTATCTTTTATATATATAAAAATAAGTCGGGTTTTCCTTCCTGACGTAATAACTCCAGAACGCACAAACCGATTTCGACAATTTTGCATTCGTTTGAAAGGTCTCGGGCTCCGCAAAGTTTATAGCTAAGAAAATTAGTGGTGCATGGCATCGTGCCCTAATGCAAATTGCTGGAACTTCACAAACGATTTCGACAGAACGCACAAACCGATTTCGACAATTTTGCATTCGTTTGAAAGGTCTCGGGCTCCGCAAGGTTTATAGCTAAGAAAATTAGTGGTGCTTGGCATCGTGCCCTAATGCAAATTGCTGGAACTTCACGCACCGTAATTAAAAATTCGAGTAATAAATATAATCAATAACTGTTTTAAATAATTTCAAATAGATTATCTTCTTCTTCTACATACATATATATATATATATATATATATATATATATATATATATAAAAATAAGTCGGGTTTTCCTTCCTGACGATACAACTCCAAAACGCACGAACCGATTTCGACGATTTTGCATTCGTTGGAACGGTGTCGGACTCCGTGAGGTTTATAGCAAAGAAAATTGAAGAATGATTTCAACAGAAAAGCGGAAAACACTTTTTCTTTTTTCACATACAGCGTCATCTCTGATATTTAGCATGTACTATAAACTAATATATTTGGCTGAGTGCTACTCATTTGTTTAATAGCTACTCATTGTTTCCTGCTCAATTAATTTCATGTGAGAAATCGGAGTTGTGTTCACAGTAAAATTGTGCAAAAAAGTAAAAAAAAATAAGTTATTCGTTTCCTAACATTTCAACCATCAAATCAATCACGTGTATTGTGCAAATTTTTATTCAATTTCAACAGCGGGTAATTTTTTTTAATTACCAAACGAAATGTTACATAAAATGAAACCATCTGGTAGTGAAACGGAGTTCGCTCGGTATATATATATATATATATATATATACTAGCTGACCCGGCAAACGTTGTTTTGCTAAATAAGGTATATTCTAAACCATTTCTAGAGAATCAAAAATATTAATACTTTGAGTGCATAAGGATGTGTTGTGTGAATGCTGAATACAATTGGGTATTATAAAAACAATAAACCCCATTAGTTTGTCTATATTTTGTCAATACAATCTAACTGCAAGGTTTATACACTTTCTATAGAAAACATCGTATAATCCAATCCGAGTCTTTTTTGGTCTTTCGGCTTTAATTACGTTCATGTTTTTCAGATTCTATTTGGATTCTGGATTTTGTGTATAATTGTAAATAATACTACTGAGCTTATACAAAATTTTCAAATTTTTGCGAGGAGAGATAAAAAATGAATTAAGTATTTCTTCTTTGACCTGCTTTTTGAAAAGTTTCAAGTTACATTCGATGAATTAAAGTAAATTTAATAAAAAGTATATATGTAGAGCAGGGCGAGGCACAAAGGTCCAATTTGACTTTGAGCAAATATAAACCATAACAATTATATCACAACAAATAAGACATATCAAACAAACAATTATCTGACTACGTTCAGTAAACTGACTTCTACTTCATCATTGTAGAAATGTGCTTTCTTGCTGTCTTTCAAAAATTTGTTATCTAGACCTTTTTATCCTATATGCGGGGTAACTTGTAACAGGCAGGTGGCAAAAGGTTTAAAGCCTTATTATAATTTTAAAGGTATTTTACAAAATAATTACATTTTTAACTAATGCTAAAATTACCAACGGAAGAAAATACTTTTATTATGGATTTTCAAAGATTACCGTTTATGTCCCCCATTTCAAAGATTATCGTTTTCAAATCAAGTTTGTAGCTGGCTATACATCTTTTTTCCTCTACTTTCAAATATTGTTGTTAAACAATGCTTAACTTTACTGATTTTTGGCACATCGGTGGTGGACCTTTTTAATCCAGGACCTTCATATATTAATATCTATTCTGCGATAAATTCTGGGAAAATATAATTGGAAAAATGTTATTCGACAAAATGTCCATTTGATCGATACCAAATTTAGGTTCTGAATTTAAATAAGATACATAAAAAATAATATAACCTAGAAAATGTTTTATAAATACCAATGAGTATATAGTTATACAAATAAGATCTTTCAGAGCACCGTGTTTGAGAAAAATATGCCAAAAAGTGCATTTTCATATTAACATATCAAAAAAGTTTATATTTGAGTCTCTAGTAACACTTGCGGCCCGTTTACTAACGTTTTTGTATATAAATAAAACTACAAACAAAACTACTTACTACAAATTTATCATCTTATATATAAAAATGGAGCTGTCTTTCAAATGTCCGAATAAAACTCGAAAACGGCTGAATGGATTTGGCCAGTCTTAGTCTTGAAAAATTCCTGCCAATCCAGAGATTGTCCAAAAGGTGAGATAATATTTCAAATTCGCGTAGAAACTTTACATTTTTAATTTGAATTCTCAAGTGTTTGCTCACTGCCTATTTGTATTCTTTTATCAACAGCTTGAAATAATACTATTATTATTGATTGATAAGGCTTGCTTATGAAAAAATAAATAAATAAATTTGTTTCAACGCTGTGTTGTGCAAGTACTTATTGGTTTAATGTGAATAAGTGTTTACCATAACATTTTCTGAATATATATTATATTGCATATAGGTTATTCAAATTGAGATCCTAAATTTGGAATTCATCGAAGGGGACAACCATAGACAGTGATATGAATAAGAAATTGGATTATAACACGGATAGTAATTTTAGAAATCATATTCATAAAAATCTCAATTATTATACATACAAGTACAAGATCTTCGGAAACAAAGTTGTTAGAAAATTGCTTATGAAGATCGCACTATGACATGTGACATCAACATAAGTGCAGTTTAATTAGATATGGAAGTAATCATTACAAATATTTACAGTACAATCTATTTGCAATACAAATTTTTCATTACAGTTGTGAATAATATGTTACCAAAACATTTTATGAATTTATTATTATTGCATTTAGGTTATTCAAATTGAGATCCTTAATTGGAATTCATCGAAGGGGACACCATAGACATTTCTGTATAATCACTTATTGCAAGTTATAATAGACAGCGATAGAATAAGAAAATTGGATTATAACACAGATAGTAATTTTAGAAATCATATTCATAAAACTCTCAATATGTGTACATACAAGTACAAGATCTTCGGAAACAAAGTTGTTTGAAAATTGCTTATGAAGATCGCATTATGACATGTGACATCAGCATAAGTGCAGTTTAATTAGATATGGAAGTAATCATTACAAATATTTTACAGTACAATCTATTTACAATACAAATTTTTCATTACAATTGTGAATAATGTGTTACCAAAACATTTTATGAATTATATTATTATTGCATTAGGTTATTCAAATTGAGATCCTTAATTTGGAATTCATCGAAGGGGACACCATAGACATTTCTGTCTAATCACTTATTGCAAGTTATAATAGACAGCGATATGAATAAGAAAATTGGATTATAACACAGATAGTAATTTTAGAAATCATATTCATAAAAAATCTCAATTACTTCCGAGCATACTACATACAAGTCATGGTGATAACAAAGATGCCACTAATTTGAATACACGATTGCAAAAAAGGGAAATCAAAATAAGCACATTAAAATTTATCACAATATGTACTCATGTTGAAAATGTACATATGTTCAATCAAATTCAAAAAGAAGAAATGTCCATTTTATATAGCTACTAGCAAACCCGACGAACTCCGTTTCGCCACCAGATAGTTTCGTGAGAAAGATGAAGAATTTTTTTGTTTGTTTTATATTTGAAAAAAAAAAATTTTTTTTATTACACAACAGGAATGAATTTATTTTGATTACAAAAATGAAGTGTTTTTTAGTTGAACTTCTCTAAGTGAATAAAAGTAAATCCGCAAATTATCCGTTTCATGGAAGTGGTCTTTGGTAAACCACATTTTTTGTTTTTTGGTCTGACGTTAACACAAACAAAGCGGATGGTTTTCCAACTCGTGAACAGGCAACGTATAACTGCCATGTGATAGATAATGATTTTCTAAATAATCTGTTTGAAATTTATCCCGCAAACACTAAGCGATTAGCCTTGCGGCTTGTTAGTTGCCATTGCGAAGGCAAGGCGAACTGGAAATTGCAATCTCGCATTAAGGCACGATGCCATGCACACTTATTTTCTTAGCTATAAACCTTGCGGAGCTCGAGACTTTTCCAACGATTGCAAAATTGTTGAAATCCGTTCTTGCGTTCTGGGGTTATATCGTCTGGAAGGAAAACCCACTTATTTATATATATATATATATATAATATATATATATATATATATATATATATGTATGTATATATATATAGATATATGTAGATAATCTATTTAAAATTATTTAAAACAATTGTTGATTATTTTTATTACTCGAATTTTTAATTACGGTGCATGAAGTTCCAGCAATTTGCATTAGGACACGATGCCATGCACCACTAATTTTCTTAGCTATAAACCTTGCTGAGCTTTGCGAGACCTTTCCAACGAATGCAAAATTGTCGAAATCGGGTCGTGGGTTCTGGAGTTATTTCGTCAGGAAGGAAAACCCGACTTATTTTTATGTATATAGAAGATAATCTATTTGAAATTATTTAAAACAGTTATTGATTATTTTTATTACTCGAATTTTTAATTACGGTGCGTGAAGTTCTAGTAGCTTGCATTAAGGCACGATGCCATGCACAACTAATTTTCTTGGCTATAAACCTTGCGGAGCCCGAGTCCTTTCCAACGAATGCAAAATTGTCGAAATCGGTTCGTGCGTTCTGGAGTTATTTCGTCAGGAAGGAAAACCCGACTTATTTTTATATATATAGAAGATATAACAATTCGGGGTAAAACGTTAACATGGCTGTACGGATTGGGCTCAGTCTTAGTTGCATAATTTTATATTCATTAGTATTTATAAAATATTTTCTAGATTATATTATTATTTTATTTTATTTAGATTATTTAAATTAAAAACCTAAATTTGGAATCGATCAAAGGGGACATTTTGTCGAATAACTTATTCCCAGATATAACTGACCACTACTTAAATAAGAAGATTCGATTGATAATATAACTTTGGAACACACATCTGTAAAAATGTCAATGCACATAATTACAAGTTCTCTGGAATAAAATATTTTGAAAATTGATTATAATGCTCGCATTCAATTAAATGTATGGACAGTTCGGGTGCTAGAACAAGTATAGCAGAAAAATGAGTACAATTCTGAAGGTATTCCTTTCCATAGATATGTCAAAATCTATGCATTTTAGACACAGTCAGGTATCGTTCATGTTTTATTGAATCACTCTACAAATTGAAAAAGATGAAGAACTTCAACAATCATTGGATAATGCAATGTAAAATATAATTCACTAATGGTTATTTTCCACTAATTTTGAAGAATAAACTGAAAAAATTTTCTATGAATTTATCGAAGAATGGATAGTAATATATGAAGATATGGGGTTAATAAGATTCACCACCAATATCTTAAAAACCAGTAAAGTTTAGCATTGTTCAACAACAATATTTGAAAGTAGAGGGGAAAGATATACAACCAGTTATAACCTTGATTCTTATGACTTTGCTATCAGGAGATAAACGGTAATCTTTGAAAATCCATAACAAAAGTATTTCCTTTTGTTGTTAGTTTTTTGGGTTGTGAGCACTGTGATTTAGTTCACGAGACCTTAATATAAATTTTAACTATTTAATTGTTTTATAAAATGTAATGTTAATTTTGAGTGAGATTCAACACTTTAAAAACTTACATCTGTGTGGAGCACAAATGACCAACTGAACATTGACCACGGCTAAAGATTAAAAAAGACTTGGATTGATTTATACCATATTTTCATAGAAAGTGTATAAAACTTCCAGTTTGATTGTATTAACAAAATATGGTCAAACGAATATTGTTATTTTGAATTATATAATTTATTATTATACAAGTAGATTTTGAAGTTTATTGTGTTTATAATACCTCATTGTCGGTACCATTCAAACTATACATCCTTACACTCCTAAAATAAAGTATTCTTTTTTATTCTGTAGAAGTTGCTTAGAAATACCTAACTTAGCAAAACAACGTTTGCCGGTTCAGCTAGTAAATAAATAATATTCGCGTAAAGCATCCTATTAAACGTAATTGAACATCATCTGTCAAAAGCGTTTGACATTTCACGAAATTGCCATCGTCCATTGTTTTATTTAAATTACGCTTCTATAAAAATTTTCAAATTAAAAATGCAAAGTTTCTACGCGGATTTGAAATAATTTCTCACCTTTTGGACTTTCTCTGGATTGGCGCGAATTTTTCAAGGCTAAGACTGGCCAAATCGATTCAGCCGTTTTCGAGTTTTATTCGGACATTTGAAAGAGAGCTCCATTTATATATATATATACTAGCTGACCCGGCAAACGTTGTTTTGCTAAATAGGGTATATTCTAAACCATTTCTAGAGAATCAAAAATATTAATACTTTAAGTGCATAAGGATGTGTTGTTTGAATGCTGTATACAATTAGGTATTATAAAAACAATAAACCCCAATAGTTTGTCTATATTTTGCCAATACAATCAAACTGCAAGTTTTATACACTTTCTATAGAAAACATCGTATAATCCAATCCGAGTCTTTTTTGGTCTTATTAATTACGTTTCAAGTTTTTCAGATTTTTTTTGGATTCTGGATTTTGTGTATAATTGTAAATAATACTACTGAGCTTATACAACATTTTCAAATTTTTGCGAGAAGAGATAAAAAATGAATTAAGTATTTCTTCTTTGACCTGCTTTTTGAAAAGTTTCAAGTTACATTCGACGAATTAAATAAAATTTAATAAAAAGTATATATGTAGAGCGGGGCGAGACACAAAGGTCCAATTTGACTTTGAGCAAATATAAACTATATTGTGAAAACCATAACAACAATTATCTGACTACGTTCAGTAAACTGACTTCTACTTCATCATTGTAGAAATGTGCTTTTTTGATGTCTTCCAAAAATTTGTTATCTAGACCTTTTTATCCTATATGCGGGGTAACTTGTAACGGGCAGGTGGCAAAAGGTTTAAAGCCTTATTAAAATTTTAAAGGTATTTTACAAAACATTTACATTTTTAACTAATACTAAAACTACCAACGGAAGAAAATACTTTTATTATGGATTTTCAAAGATTACCATTTATCTCCCCCATTTCAAAGATTATCGTTTTCAAATCAAGTATGTAGCTGGCTATACAGCTTTTTTCCTCTACTTTCAAATATTGTTGTTAAACAATGCTTAACTTTACTGATTTTTGGCACATCGGTGGTGGATCTTTTTAATCCCGGACCTTCATATATTACTATCTATTCTGCGATAAATTCTGGGAAATTATAACTGGAAAAATGTTATTCGACAAAATGTCCATTTGATCGATACCAAATTTAAGTTTTGAATTTAAATAAGATAAATAAAAAATAATATAACCTAGAAAATGTTTTATAAATACCAATGAGTATATAATTATACAAATGAGATCTTTCAGAGCACCGTGTTTGAGAAAAATATGCCAAAAAGTGCATTTTCATATTAACATTTCAAAAAAGTTTATATTTTGAGTCTCTAGTGATCCGTTTACTAACGTTTTTGTATATAAATAAAACCAGAAATAAAACTACTTACTACAATTTAATCATAATTAAATAATATTCGCGTAAAACATCCTATTAAACGTAATTGAACATCATCTGTCAAAAACGTTTGACATTTCAAATAATAGCCACCGTCCATTATTTTATTTAAATTATTTTATTAAATTGAAAATGTAAAGTTTTTACGTGAATTTGAAATAATTTCTCACCTTTTGGACCTTCTCTTGATTGGCACGAATTTTTCAAGACTAAGACTGGCCAAATCGATTTAGCCGTTTTCGAGTTTTACTGAATCATTTGATCGAGAGCTTCATTTTTATATATAAGATATATATATATATACACATATACATATGTCATTTTGACACCTCCTTTATAAATCAACAAATTATACATAACTTTTATAAAATAATCACAATTGTTTTCAAAATCTTTTTCAGGTCATTTTTAACTTCCCGGAAAAAAAATGTGCAAAAATTAATATTGTTTTTTTGGCATTTGTGAAATTTAGACCTTTCATCGACGTTTTCTCAAAAACGCCTGATACCATTTGATGTATCTCAATGTGAACTGTCGAATTTCAGATTTGTGCGACGATCTGCCGAGCCTTTGTAATTTGGAATAAAGTCCTTTCGTCCACATTTAAGCTCATACTACCGAATCGATTTTAAAAAATCAAAAACTGTTCGAAAGATATTACGGGAATGATACGTATTAGTTTTAGGTGAAAACCGAGCCATTTTCTTGTAATTAACTGTTGAAAAAAATTTAAACCGAGTTTTATTGAACTTTTTTTGGCGATATATATCATGCTCTTATAGAACTTACTGAAATATTACGGCCTTACGACAAGTAGTTCACTTTTAAAATTCATTAAAATTTGAGAAAATGAGCAGTTTTTTTGGCGTTCGTTAAAATTAAAATTAGACGATGTACTTGGTATAACTTGAACTTGAATGTTTGCTTCGAGAATCCAAAACTAATAAATTACTGGAAAGCGCGGTAATAATATATCAAAACTTTGAATCACTAAATGTGTCAATACAATTTAAGGGGGTCTTCCTATGTGATGGGTTGAAAAACTCGATTTTTTTTCATAAATTGCTCCCTTAACATGTCTAGAATACGGTAGTAAAGCGATTTTAGGAAATTCGAAGTCGTTTTAAAGATATTGCAGGTAAAAGAAAGAGCGGTTCGGAGCGCTGAGTTGGCAGTTAGAGCCCGGGCCTATTGTGTGCCGTCGGCTTTATACCCGGCCTCCCTTTTATTCATATATCCGTTTATACAAAGTTTGTTTAGGAGCAGAGACACAAAACAATAACGAATCTTTGAATTCTTTGATTTAGACTTTCGTTCCTAAACATCTTCATTCTGGTCCCAAAATTGTTGAAATTGCTAGCTACTTAGCAGTTATTATCTTTAATGAAGGTTTTCAAGGTATTTCAAAAGTTATGTTGATTATGGGATGCCCTGTTGGTCGTGAAGCCCAAGCGTATGTTGAGAAACGGGATGAAGAGCGAATCTTACGTTCTGAGCTACGATGTCGTTAAACAAGCCAGGATTGACTCAAGAGCTGAACAATCTGCTTCAAAAGAGTTTCACGAGAAAGAGGAAGGAATACTCTATGGACCAGGCATCGCCGATTGAGAGTAAGTTTTCTATTTTAATTTAATAGTTTTTAACGGACTTGAACGGCTAGACCGAATTACTTGAAATTTACAGGGCACACTCAATATATTCAATATCAATCAATCGAAAATTTTCAAAACTTCGATTTTTTATAGCAAAAAACAAAAAAACGCCTAATTGCAACTTTTATTTCAAATGTCTATCAAAAATCCAATTTTTTTTATATTCATTTGATTATAGGTCATTCCGTGCTTTGAAGCCTACAAATTAAAACGCCGTTTATTTTTTTTTTCAGATAAGCCGATCAGCCGGAATCGTGGAGGAAGTGGGAGCTCTTTTTTTCGAGGCCGGGTGTCAGAGCGCTGTAACTCTAGTTTGACTAATATTTTTTAGCTGAAATTTTATATTTATACTGTCCAAATATGTGTTAATAAATGATAAAAAACTTGAAGCTTTGTGTTAATAAATGTTTACTGGTCGTGGAATCCTAAAAATATCCCTAAAAAACAGGCCGTCACATAGGAACCCCCTTAAAATAAATTCGTTTTAAATTAGGCACTTGCAATGTTACAATGAGTATCAATATGTCCCATGAACATTTTATTTTTGACATGCTTTTCAGTGGGTAAACCATCCATATTATGTTTATTAGCATTCTGTTCAGATTTTCTAGAAAATTTAAAACTCTTCCAGTAATATTTTTCAAGGCTGAACAACCCGAAATATGAGGAACAGATTGTTCGATAATTTATATTATAGTACAATTATTCATTTGGTTTCTAATAATTTATATAAACTATCAAATTTTATTTGCTGTTTAACAAACATATATAAGAAAAAACAATGAAATAATTATTTACCAAAAAACTGCTTCATTAGAATCCGCACTTTTTCGTGGGCCCATTGCATTAAGTAGCGAACAAAGGAAAGTAAACAAAGAAAATGAAACATCTCGCAGCATAGTGGCACCAGTTCCTTTATATAGACCCAAATACCTTTGTCTCTAATAAGTCCAAAAGTTAATTCAGTAGCTGATATCTTAGGAGTGGCTATTCCAGCTGAAATAGAATATTATATTCAACCTAATACATAACACCTACCATAAAAAAAAGACAAATATATATTATATAAAAGTTGTAAATTTATATTTCATTATATTTAGTTATATATATATATATATATATATATATATATGTTAATTTTTTTTAATAATTTTGATGTTGAAATATGTGAGATTGAATCTTCAGGGCAATACATCAATTAAAACTTCCTACAAGTTTTATAACATTTTATTGTTTATATACGTTTCGACACATTGTTTTGTTTCATCTTCAGTGGACTATAGTTATATATATATATATATGTTAATTTTTTTTAATAATTTTGATGTTGAAATATGTGAGATTGAATCTTCAGGGCAATACATCAATTAAAAACTTGTAGGAACTTATAACATTTTTATTCTTTATATACGTTTCGACACATTGTTTTGTTTCATCTTCAGTGGACTATAGTTTGAAAGAACCGATTAAACTATTAATAAAACTAATTTATAAAAAAGTGATATGGCGTAAAAACTTAAATGTAAATGTAATATTCCTAATTATTTCCTAAATAATTGTTCACAAATGCACTACTAAAACACTTCTAGTCACATTAAATTGGAACGAAAGAATTTCGTATTGTACAACTTCGTATTGCGCATGTCGCAAAGTCGATGTTCGTTGCGACAGTAAATCAGAAATGTGCAACGCACGAATTTTTGTTTTTATAATAATTCTAAATCGTTGATTTTGAATGTCCGTTGTTGTGCGTACTTGTCGTTCTTTGATTGGGTTTGTTGACAAGGAAGTTTCGTTGTAGTTGTGATTCTGACTACCTCTGGGTCTTCAACTTTTCTGATTGTTCTTTTTTATTAATCCTATATTATATAACAATCAGATTCTATGAGCAATATGGCTAAAGTACACATAATAATAATAATTATGAAATAATAATCACTGGGAGAAATAAAAAAAAAAAAAAATAGAATGAATTACGAATAAAGAAAAATAAATAAATAAAATAAATAAATTAATAAATAAAAAAGCAAATTGTAGTAATTGCTCTAATAAGCAATTGACGGAAAACATTTTTTTTTACAATAAGTCTATAGGCAGTTTCTTATGTAGTATTCTTATAGGCGGGTTATCAAGCAGATAAGCCATTGTTGCATTAGGATGATCGTACATTGTTGCATGATGTCTAGTACTGATATTGTCGATGACGTCAACTACACAAAGTCCTACACATGTTGAGATCCGTAGTGTTTTAGATTGTAATCGTTGAACAAGTCACACATTTGATTTACTACAACATCCCTACGGTTGGATTCCATACGCCCATACAAGTTTAATTATGGTCTTATGAATTAGAAGCATATTATGATAATTGATAATGATAATTTTGATTTTCGATCAATAAGACATTTAAATTTGAAAGCGTAAGTTTAATTTGTTTTATTTTGGCAACGATGTACGGCTTCCAGGTTAATCTGCGATCCATATGAACACCCAAGTATTTTACGGTGTTTTTGATTGGTATTTGTCTTCATTCATTTATGTACACGCTTGAAAAGTTGACTTATTAAGCGTAATATGAGTGATATGAGTGGACTTCGCGATCATTAATTTTGATGCGCCATTTCTTTGTCCAGGTTACTATTTCATTAAGATGATTTTGTAGGATATTAGAAGAGTAGAATTTTCATTGCTAGCCAAAAACAAAATATCATCAGCAAAAGTAGAAGGTAGAGTTCGTCATCGTTAGAAATTCACCAGTGAGCTACAAAAAAGGGCCTGATTTTATCGGAAAAAGTATTGAAGATTCACAATTGTTTCTAACTTTATACCATTTGTTGGTTTAGTATGATTTCAAAATTTTATTAAAGCAAGACAGCAGCAACCATTTAATTTTTGCTAAAAGGCCTTCATGCCATACTTTATCGAACGCCTGGCTTACATCGAGAAATAGAGCTGAGCAATATGTTTGGATTCAAAAGCTTTGTCAATTGAATTCACAATTCTGTGGCACTGTTGGATCGTAGAGTGCTGCTTGCAAATCTAAATTGATGGTCAGGTAATACATTAGATTCGGATACTATATCCTCAAGCACTACTTTCTCAAAAACCTTCGACAGAATGGATAAAAGACTAATTGGTCTGTAGGAGGACGTTACCATATTTGTATCTTTTCAGTTTTTTGGGTATCATTTTAATAACGGATATTTTAAAAGGCTTAGGCTAGTACTCAAATCTCAGTATTGAATTAAATATGTAAGTTATAAAAATATACGCTTTAATTGGTAGTTATTTTAACATTTTGGATAAAATATTATCAATCCCAAGAAATTTCTATTATACAGTTTAGCAACTACTAAACATCTTCTTCAGAGAGTAAAAGCCTATTGTAAAAAGCTTAGGAAATATCAAACACTTATAAAGGGAAATCTCAAATCAGAATGATTTCTAAAAAACGGATATAAAAAGAATCTAGAATATTTTAACAGTGGTACCAATATATAGAACCTAATAATATTCACTTAATATACACTAAAGATACTAGATGGCGCTACTATTA
>NW_020537916.1:0-17331 GCF_003426905.1 Ctenocephalides felis | reverse complement strand
AAATACCGCATCATTACCTTTATATTAATGCTCAATAAACGACTTAATAATCAATAGGGTTGTAATCTACATACCGAATACATTGATGTCATGTATGTATGCTAATTATTCAATACTATATATTCAAGCGATCAAAATAGTTGGATTTTTATTTGGGATTATCATATTTTTCATTTTCACTCAATTGTCAACAGAAGAAACTTTATTAGAAAAGTATCGTAAAAAAAATATTTTTCATGTCCAATTTAAATTTTTGAATATTAGAGAATAATATTACATCATATTTCAGTCTTAATAAAAAATGGTAGAATTTGACTTTTAGTAATTATATTGTCTAATTGTAAGCCAAATAAATCATAATATCGTTGTTGTACTATTTTTCTAAAATTTGGCGTCTCTTTTTATCCCATAGACAGGGTAAAATGGGACAGCCAAGGGACAAACAGATCCAATGCCTTATTTTTAATTTTAAAATAATTTACGAAATAATAGCTACAATACTTAATCTATGCTAAATATATAAATTTTATTGGCACATTTTTGACAAAGGTAACTCTGTATATAAGCTATAAATTGGTATTTCAGAATCATTCATCAGCAGAGTTAGAATAACTACTTATTTACTTTATCTCTGATGAAATTGTATTTTTTTAACTTAATTTACTTTTTATGTACTATTTTTTATTTGTTACACCTTTGCCAGAGTAAATGTTCAGTTAGTCTTTTTCACCCCTCCCAAATGTAAGATTTTATAGAGGTTATATAAAAAGAACTATTGAATCTAAACGTAATAGGTCTCGTTGACTAAATAACAGTGCTTACAATTGTTTTTAAAAAATTCTCAACTTTACGGTTTTTGTGATATTAGTAATGAACCCTCTTACCCGCAGACCTGTAAGCCCAGCTACTTTCATGTTATATATATAATATTAAATATAAAATATTATATATATATATATATGCACAATATAAACCTATAACAATTACGTAAATAGAAAAATTGATGAAATATCAATCACATTTCACATGTCTCAACTTACAAACAACAAGATACAAAATATATGAAAACCCATAAAAAAAACTGATGGATTATGTAAAACAAGCCATTAAATTCAATCAATCATATTTATAACTTATAGAAAACCATGACAAATTTGTTATATAGCTTTCAATAACATAATCTAAACGATTTCAAAATAAACCATAAAAGGGAATTTTTATGCAGCTGAAGTTATTACGTGGGTTCTATGTATGTGTCGAATATATTTCTTATATGGGATATGTTTGAGATTTTTTAAGAACACCCTCCTTAATATTATTTATTGCGGTTTTGGTATGTGTCTCCCTATATCAACTATATTTTATACTGTGCTAGATAAAGTTACAAATCTACGAAGCAATTTATTCGAGTGCGCTTATAGAAGTGCTCTTCCCATACTGCCATTACGAAGTACTTAACATCCGAAGGGTCTCCAGAACCTCCTTCGATATAATTCAAACGAAATGTAAATGCAAATATCTGTACTAAAAATTATAACGCTCTATTGAACGCCACAAAATTCCATTGTTCGCATTTAATTACTTGCGAAATGTGTACCTATTGATTTTTTGTTGCTGTGGTCGGTCGGTTACGAAAGTTACCGTTTCATTGTCAATCGACTGAGAAATTCTTGCGAAAACTTATAATGGAAATAAATTAATTCAATAATTTGAAGATTTAGTAGATAGAGCTGTAGTTGCAACGGACGTGACCTATTTTTGTAATAACGAATGAAATAGATAATAAATTGTCGTACAATATTATGAATCATTTATGTAGAAAGAGTTAATTTAATAATTTACCTAGCATTCTTAAATATAATATTTTAATATGGGGCTTAAAGTTACGCCAGTAAAAATATTCGCCATCATTATCTCAAAAACAAGCAAAGTTGATAATTTTCGAGTGATAATATTTTAAAGTAAAAGGCAAAAGATGTGTAACCAGCCATCACTTTAATTTTCATCATGTCGCTATTAGAAGATAAACGGAAATACATAAATATTAGAAACACATTTCTACAATGATGAATTAGCTGGGAGTTTTACTTAATATAGTCAGAGTTGTTGTTTGATATGTGTAATTTGTTGTGATATAATTGGCTTGGTTTTCACAATGTAATTGCTCAAAGTCAAATTAGATCTTTGCGCTACGCCCTATCCTATATCTGTCGAAACACCAGATCAAGGTTATATACAATAAATCTTTGCAAAAAATGTTCCCATCAAATTTGCATTTCATATTGGGTAAAAAATATAACTATTATTTTGAAAATCCCTTTATAATTAAAAAAAGACGTTAGACCTGTTTGCTCTCTGACTGTCCTTTATTACCCCGCCCCTATGGGGCAAAAAATTTGTTATAATTAGTTAACTGGGAATATTACTAAACATACTTCAATAGTTGTTTTTTTATATGTGTTATGTATTGTAATGTAGTTCGTTTAGTTTAGACACTATAAAGAATATACTTTTATATGAAAAAAGTTAATATAATTACTTAACATTTTAAGATATAATATTTCAATATGTATCAAAGCAATATAAGCAAGTATAAAACTTAACTATATATTATAAGCTTTACAAATAACTACAAACACAAGTACTCGTAACTTTACAATAATTCTGAAAGCATATACGTGATTACAAAACAACTCCTTGTGAACAATAAGATAAAATTAAGAATTATTTTAAGCTGTGCTTGAAAATTACGTAATTAACTACATGTGATGCAATACAATACATTGTGTATTCGTATTCCGTTCCAGTATTAGGATGAGAGCGTAGGCGTTGCTAAACGCGCATCATGGGATCTCGGGCCATATGATAAATATTATTTCAGCTTGCGTAAATATTTACGCGTTGATCAGGCTCGAACCCTTGTTTATCTGATCTTGAAAGCGTAGCTTTGTGTCCGCTCTGTGAAACAGCTTCGTCGGCTGTCAGGAGATTGAAACCATTCGCGCCCATCTCGGAGCGAACGATTGGTCCGACAGAATCATGGCCGATGATCGACATGTAGAGAATTCGACGTTTGGGAAATTAGGTATACATTAGTATTTCTATCACTTTGGTAATACTCAAATACGCACAAACACGAATTGTAGGAATAATCGAGTATTGCACAATGAGTACTTACAGCAACAATTTTTTTATATAAAGTTAACACTGTCCATTTTAGTCCTTGGTTGTTTTATTATAAAATAGGATTTTAATTTTTCTTATTAAAGATAGCAATCTAGATATAATGAAATCTTATAAACGAGAGGAAAAAAAATTGAATAGACGAAAAACTATTGATTTAGAGTTCACTTCATTGAGAGAAGTATAATGTTTTATTTAAAAAACATAAACAAACATATATACAAACACACACACATCTATAATCTCGCTTATTGCGCGAACAATTTTTTTTTATATTTTTTGCTAGTTGTTTTAGTATGAAACTTACAAATATCATACCATTTTGAAATTCTAATTAAATGCGCAAACTTTTGAGGAAACTTTCCAAAACGCTTTAGAACATTTTTCAAAGTTGAAAGTGATTTTTTTCCTACTCTACTTTCAAATATTGTTGTTAAAAAATCCTAACTTTACTTATTTTTAAGATATTAGCGGTGGACCTAACCGAATTGTATTTCAGCTCCGCTAATTGTACTTGTGCGAACAAAAATCATTTGAACTAATTGTGTATGAAATGCTTCACTAAAATTTGTGTTATTATAAGTATTATACCATTTTGCAATCCTGATTAAATGCACAAATTTTTATTGGAACTTTTCAAAGCACTCCAAATGTTATTTAGGATGACGGTTCTAAAGTTGGATTGAACAAAAATAATAAAAATTCATCACATAAACCGAAAAATGGTCAAAGTTTCACCAACGCTCTAGGTTAATTAATGAAAGATCATAACTTTCAAACTCGTGGAATTTTTTTCTAATATTCTTTACGACAGTTACAATCAATACCGTCAACCCGTTTCGGCTTGACATTGAGTTCTGGCATGCCCTGTATATATTATATTTAGATCCTAAATTTATTATAAATTTATATTTGCAATCCGCGAATAAAAACACCAAGTTTATCTGAAGTAAGCTTATTTTCTACGTAGCGGAACTTATTACGTTGCATCATCTAAATTTCTGTCAAGAAAATAATTAACGTAAGCAAAATTAACAAAAAAATATGTTGTTATAGACGCATTTTATTTTATAACGCTTTTTATTGTTTTACATCCAATTTGATATTTTTAAATTAAGACTAGGAATAAGGATTCCGATTAACAATTTTTTCGACCACGACATTTTGCATATATGTACCTAATTACTGGCGATCTGTCTATATGATTATAATTTATCGTTTTCAAAACCTTATTGATGTCAGTAATATTTTGTAAAGAACTAACATTATCCAAGTCATGTACTTGGCAAAATGTAATAGTTTCAAAACTTGAAATTTCGTCTCGAAAATTTTGACTTGAAAATTTGTAGTTTTGTTACAAACGCGCAACAGAGTATGTATTCATATTCTACTCTATTGTTTTAAATGTGGTTTATGCGTTATATGAAAGTAAACGTAATTATATATAAGGACTATCACACAATTTTTTTTAAAAATAAACATCTTATAGAGTTGAACTATGATCAATCAAAAATGCGATTGTAATTATAGCGCAAGTAAACACATTGTTTATTGCACTGTATACAAGGCGCGATCCCAGACAACGTTTTATTTAAAACGAATTTATTTTATAATTTTCAAAAATTTCCTTTATGGAAAATCAAGTCACTCTACTAGCGCTGAACAACAAAGTGCCTATATAGACACGTATATATATATATATATATATATATATATATTATATATATACATATATGTTTCGAATGTTGAGCAAACACGGCGCGTCCTGTGTGTACATCGAACTGTGTGCAGACCCCACAATCAATGACTTTTGTGACTCTAGCCAGAACTGATGACATTGCTACAGATGTATTTGAATTGTATATAATAGAAATTGACGTCAAGCTATTGGGAACTACATTTCGTATCGATCGAGAGGGTACAATGGAGAATACAAGATATTGTATTACTTGCTATTTTCTCTATAAAAATATTTTGATCTTAAAATGAAAATAAAAAATGACCAGAAGTACAGACGTGTGGGAGCATTTTTGTAATAAAACTGTGATTTTATCTTAATTTTAATCATATATACACCTATAGCCTGTTTTGAGAACTCCCCGTTTTATGATCAAAACTAAATTTTATGTATGTATAAGCTTGTTTGTTTGAAATATCAAAACATAGAGCATCATGGTTTTAAACTTTTTTTTAATTAGAAGTGAATTTCTAATTTTATTTTTTATCTATAAATATTTGAAGTAATATTCTTATAATTTATTAAATGCCTTTGGTATTAAATATATTGATATTAATTTTTTGTTTAATGTGTTTGTTATTCATCATATTAAAAGCGGGCAAAAAGGACTTTTTTATGATTTTTATGATTTTTGTTTAGTACGGCTTTTACATATGTTTTAAATTGAATTTTTATATGAAGCACAAATCGGTGAGTTAAAAGTCTTCTTTTATATCTATATTAGAAGTGTTAGTAAATCCTAAAGAATTTATTATACGTAGTTTATTCCATGGTCAGAATATTTTGTTTTTACACATGTCTATTAATGAGATAGATGTATGATGAATGATATATTCGAATAAACACATTCAGAGTGTTTTTCAATAGCTCGTCACAAAGCAGTATTGGCAGTTACTAGTTTTTCTAATTATTGGTTGCCTAGATTAACTTCTGTATTTTTAATTACAAGCATTATAGCTTCCGTAATACTCTTTTATAAACATTTTTGTTGTGAAAATTTAATAATCTTATCTCTAGTATTCTTTTATCGACACTATAAGAACAGAGTGATCGTCTTAAATTTAAATAGATACATGAAAGCCCATTCGATTTAAATATTTTTTTTGTCTTTTGTAAATAGTTTTGAGATGTGTTGGACGGAAAGAATTCGCTTGGTCGGTAAATAAATATATATAAATATATGTATCATACAATACATATACTACATTTACGACGGGTTTGAATTTGTAACTTTTATGCAAAATTTATAATGTATAAATATTTTGATACAAATAAATAAATGAGACTTTACATGTAATGTAGTGAAGATAGATATAAAAATCAATAAATAAAAGAGTTTCCACATGCAATATAGTCCAATAATAAAAATTATCGATATGATAATTCTAAAGCAGTATTAAAAATTCAACTGCTACAGATTTAAATGGCAACATTTTATGTGAATCGAGTATATCACGCGATATTTTGACAAATTATAAATTCAAACCCTTACTGCTATTAACTTATAATTGATTTTTTAATATTTTTTGTCAAAAAAAGTACATCAAGAGTTATACACTATACCTTGTGTAATGCTTTCCAGGTTGCCCGTATACTCGGGCGGAAAATTCTGAAACAAATAAAAAAAAATCAATTTACTTTACTGCTATTGATTGCACTTTAATGAATCAGTCGTAAAAAGAATTGAAACATTCTACTTTTTCTCAGCATGCATAAACGCTAATTAAATAGTTACTGAACACCAGAGCGGTTACGTCTTTGAGTACCTAGAACAGTCCGACATATGTGGTCTGAAATATATTTTCTTGTGTTAATTTCGCTACCACTCGCATGGAACTTTGTAAGTCGGGTATATAATTATCCGCCATCGTGTTACATCAACGTAAGCAATAATTACATTTTAAATAATAAACCTGACCACAGGGAATGGAGAATTTGAACTTCATGAAGGATTATCAACGCAACTGCGAGCAGGTTTCTTCGCATAGCAAAACTTATATGCACACGGCAGTTTTTTTCAGTTCGCTTTTTTATTTCTGAGAGAGAAGTGAGCTATGGCATTCGTTACACGCCGCATGGGATATAGCAAGTGCTCATGAATAACAAGTATTTTCTGTGTGCATTCATATATTGGGTGAAGTGGAGAGTTGTGAGCGTTTTTCACTAGATTCCTTTAGTAAGACATATCTTTTGATTACAGGGCATATATTACGTTTCCAAAACCACTTAACCACATTGAATTCCAGTTACTTTCAGTTAAAATCCAACACCACTACCACTATCTGAAAAGATAGAGTATTCGCCAAAAATATGCTGTTTATGGAAATAACACGCTTATTGGTTCAGATGTCTTATAAAAAGTCCATACAATCACATGATCAAGGTGTAGCAAAACTTAACGAACACAATTAAATAAAAAATGATTTAAAAATTGAACGTATTTTCATGTTATAATATTAAGAATAAGGAAGCGATTTTCATGGCTTTTGTACCGGAAGGTTGCTATCCCGAGGAAAGGATATCGCAGACTTGGGTCGGATTTATTTTTCACTTCGAAAACTAAAGTCCGCGTGGTAACATGTATGATAAATGAGTTATGAATATATACAATCGAGTGATAAATCATTAATTATAATAAGAACAAATACATAAATTATATCATCGAATCGGTGTTTTCTACAGTTCACAGTTACAAAGGTTAAATTATAACATGTATATTATAATCTAAGTCATCGAAGGAGAGACTTTTACATACAAGTACATTGATCTTAAAATGATCTTAAAATTTAATTTTATTTTGTCAGTCTATTTTGTAAGAAGCATTTCTCAATTTCCCTCTGCGCACTAATTGATAATTTATATAACAACGGATAATCAAGAGCATGTCTTGAAGAAAATAATAATTCCAGTAAGATCATAAGCCCGGTCACAAGGTGATCATTTCGTTGAAACTCTTTCCTTGCGGTTTCAGGATAATTATAGATTGAAACCAAAAAATGAGTATTTAAGAACAGTCATAAGCATTGTGGAGCGATAAAAAAACTATTTAAAAATACACTCGCATACATTTGAGAGGGCGGGTACAAAACGTAAATAGTTTGGATTGCCTTAATTCCGTGCATATGGTACAAATTGTAGGTTCCAGTTTTAGAATTTCAAATGAAAAATTAGACTACCATCACGGTACAACGACTTATGTAAATACGATGCAGACAAACTTATTTATAATTATAATATAAATTATAGATGAGATTTTGTTATAACTTAAGCAATTTTAACTTATTTTTTTCTGTAAAAAGTAATTTCTATTTTATCACATTATTTATGCAATAAATAATTTAAAAAGAGGAACTTCGACGACTCTACACTCTTAGTAATTATTGTTAGAATAACAATAATTCTTGATACATCATGAATGAAGTTCTAGTACTATATAAATTATAAATTTTTATATTTATATCACAAGTATTTAATTACATTACAGTTTACGTTTGTAATAATCTATAATAATTCATGTAGAACATTTTAATGTATTTTATAGATATTTAATATTTCATTCTATAAAATATTTTTAATACTAATTTTAACAACATTAATTTAATATTAATGTTTCACATTCAATATTAGATAAATCATGTCATAAATGGGATTTCCTAGAAAAGATTTTAAGCTATAGACCGACGCTGTTTATCATCACAACTGTAGTCATAAGTAAGTAGTGATTTATAAAGATTGTGAAACTTCATCAGACATTTTCTTAGCTCGGAGCACTTAACATTTGAGTAATTCACAATGTCTGATCGCCTCAGGGTAAAACGACTCAGATGATAACGGTTCCTCGGAAACTGAGATAATGATACTTTTTTGCTTCCATCTCCTAACGTTGAGTACTTTCATCTTATGAAACATGATTTCGTTCAACTATATAACATGTTTCAAGATAACTTTTATGAAAAAATATCAGATTTATGAAATGGTATTTATGCATACCGTATCGCGCTTTCCATAAGTAAATGGAGAAAAAATCATTACATAAAATCAATTCCTTGTCGCTGTACAGATTATTTATAAATTTGATCCTATACGCTTACAGGTATAGGGGTAAAAAGGTTCACCATCAATATCTCAAAAACAAGTGAAGTTAAAATTTTTTTAAAACAATATTTAAAAGTAGAGGAGAGAAGATGAATAACCCACCACCATCATGATTCTTATGACGTCGCTATCAGGAAATGAACGGCAATGTTTAAAAATCTATAACAAAAATATTTTCTTTTGTAATTAGTTTTTTAGTTATGAGCACTGTTGTTTAGTTTACGAGACCTTAATATAATTATAGGTATACCTTATTTAATTGATTTATAAGATTTATTGTTAATTTTACACAAAAGCATAAAGCTTGCATTGATTGAATAATGGAGCTGTAATTTCGCAGAATCCTCCAAAAATTAAAAATAAGACAATGAACCTGTTTGCCCCCTGGTCGTGCTATTTTACCTAGCCTATGGGGTAAAATGGACCAAATGACAAATTTTTGAAAAACAACAGAAACACATTTCTACAAGGATACATTAGCTGGGAGTTTTACTGAACAAAGTCAGATAGTTGTTCGTTTGATATGTGTTATTTGATATAATTGCTTTGTTTTTCATAATATAATTGCTCAGAGTCAAATTGGTCCGTTGTGCCTCGCCCTACTCTATAAATAAGGCAGACAATTTTTAGAAATTCGTTCTAAAATTCATATGATTCATTTATATTCTGAATAATATTAGTAGCCATGTCACATTTGGATGATTATTGAATGCATGTCCATGACCAACCATTGGACATTCGGGCACCAAACATTTTCCGGCATCGATCACTTTCTGGCGGCATAAATACTACACGCGCGCACGTGCTTATTGTATGACACGACAGTACAGGGCGTGAAGCGCACGTTCAATATTTTATTTACCTTTGATATGCCACCGATATGCATACAATATAATGATCGTATTTGTCCATGTAATTGCTTTTTACATTCTCAACGCGATCAGCTAGCTACAAGGCCGGGTGCAGCACACTTTTACGTCAAACGATAGGGGTGCGGATAGAGGATGAAGATCAAATAATTTAAAATGGAATTCTATATTGTCGATTAATACTCAGTTTAATCAAGCAGACAAATTATGAAGGATATAGAAAGGCCTCAAATTCAAGACCAATTGAAAGAACATATTTTCGAGCAATAGAAATAGAAATCCAACTCGATGATCACCCAAACTCAATTGCCAGAGAACTTTGAAATGATTGAAAAAAAAGTTCGTTATAAATTAAATTCTGTAAATCTCAAAATCACTGACATTGGTCAGAGGATTTTGTATTTTTAAAGCCCTTCATTTATTCTTAAAATTTTACATGCTATTCTATTAGGAAAAGTGTAAAAATTATCGCACAATGACAAAAAAAATAGAAATAACAATGACAATACTCAGCTTCATATACGAGAATTTGACAACATATCTGATGGCAAAAATCATTGCGATGGTATATGTTGCGCCAATACTACAATTCTAATTAAGGTTTAAGCAATAGCAGTGATGCTGCTATGACAATAAATAGTGGTTATAAAAAGGAAAGAAAGTTAACATTATTTGTAAAAAGCATTCTGCAGTATAAATTTAATTCCAAGGATTATAAAAACTTCTTATATCAAAATCTATCTGACATGCTACAATTAACTTCCTATTCGCGTAGGGCAAGTTATAGTAATTGCAAAAATTTGTGCACATACCAATGTGAGTATGTTTGGATACAATTTATCTTTATTTATCTTTATTTATCGTCCACAATTTCGAGAACACTGATCAACCGATTTGAATGATTTGATTTATATTGATGCGTAGACGTTCTAATTAGTTTTTAGTAGTAGGTCCAGTTTAATAATAATTATAATAGTAATAGTTTGTTAATTAGCAGGTCTAGTCATTTCAAAGATACGGAGCAAAAAGTACAAAAAATTACAACTCCATTTTTGAGGGAACGAAGCGTCCGATTTGCATGATTCACAAAATACTTCAATTGTATTAAACAATTATCATTAGACATGTGCACAATTATCAGATATTAGGTTGTCAAATATCTCCCTTCCGCCTTTTTGTATTATAAACCAATAGCAAAAAAGCGGAAGGGAGATATTTGGCAACCTAATATTTTTTAGAGATTTTAGTAATAAATACAAATTTTGTGTACATTTTTATGGGTTCCGCACAAAGTCTATCCGTTAGACTGGGACGCGACGCTTACGCGCTTTAATAATTTATCTCTAAAACAGTTACCCAACGCGATTGCTTTGAAATAAAGTTCAAAATTTTCAAAACGTTTCAAAAAATAAAAAAAAACAATTTTTCAAAAAAAGATTATTTTTTTCAAAAATTTCAAAATTCTCAAAAATCTAATTTTTACAAAGATTTCAATACAATTTAAAGCTTTTTCAAAAATGTTAATTTTTGGTACAGGATGTTCCAGCAATATGCCTTTATTACGGCACGATGCTATGCTCCACTAGTTAACTCTTAATTAAAAATAGTTTGAATTAATTTTCAGGGTATGGGAATCCGTTGATTACCGATGGCAGGAGGCTACGAGGCGTGGCGCGGCGCGTCGCGGGTGCACGCCGAAACGAACATGGGTGAAATGAGACACGGGGCCTCTTGGCGCGGCGTGGAGCGGACTCCCTAATAATCCAGCACGGACCGCGTCGCAGCACGTACAGCCTGAGCAGGCGCCACCATTGGACGAATTATCGTACGCACGGCTAAGACGGATGGACGCGACAGGGATCCGTACTTATTATTGTAATATATCCACGTTCGAGACGATATATTGAGATAGGGATACGACAACTATTATTAGGAAAATCAATCTACGAAAACGTTACTGCCGGTTATTGTTCTTTTAAGCGCCACCTAATGCACGTGATAAATATTCATTTATTTTCGAATTGTTCGATAGACAAATGAATACGTCAAATTGAATAGCGCTTTGAAAACATGATAATGAGAAGATTAAAAAAATTATTAGTTATTTCCTATTCGTGTAATAATTTTGAATTTACTTTTTACTAATTGTTTGTATACACTATCAGTCATAGTGAAAAACAATATTGTTTGTATTAATTCCCCAATACCGCACATTTAAATTTATGCTGATTTATAAGCATAAACGATAAACTGATTTATTTATCGTTAGTCTTCAGATGTTATTCGCCACAGGCGAGTTCATTTTTCCATTTATAAGTAAAAATGATAACGGGATATATGATGAAGGAAACATTGATTTGTGTTGCTCTCACACCATAGACCTAGTTTCGTGACTATCATTGATTATAATAATACCAATAATAATAATAATAATAATATTTATTATTATTATCATTATTATTATTATTATTATCAATGATAGTCTGGAAACTAGATCTATATTGTAAAAGCAACACAAATCAATGTTTCCTTCATCATATATCCCCTTATCATTTTCACTCATAAATGAAAAAATAAACTCATCCGTGGCTAGAGCTACGGGATTTGGATCAGAGTTCCCAGGTTCGACACCCCCGTGCAGCCTGATGCCAAGCAGTAGTCACATCGGTTTTCACTTATTGTTAGAAATATAGTGTTGTAAATTTGTTGTTTTTTTCATTAATTTGAATTTAATTTTATTACATAAAATTTACATAAAATATTCAGATGCGCGTTATCAGAAGGACTAGTCAATTTTGAAAAGATTATTTACAGACTACATTTTGGAATATGCTTTCGGCTCGTGATTTATATTTTATTAATTTAAATCTAACTAAAGATGCTTGGTTAGGCATTTAGACATTTTTCGAGAACGTTAGATATATATATATATATATATATATATATATATATATATAATACATATATATATGTATATATACTTTTTTATTGAATTTCATTAATATTTTTCATTAACGTTCAAAAACAAGTATATTCGAATAGTGTGTGTTTTTCTACCCAATTAATTCCAATAAATAACACAAAATTCAAAATTAAACTATAATAAATGTTCATTATTATACTAAATTATTATTTGTTGTAATCCCTACAGTGTTCTCCTCTGAATGCTAAATTAGTTAATGAATGAGTAAATTATTTAACTGACTGAGAACTAAACTTGATTTATTTCCCATTAAGTGTAATATTTCTGACACAACTTACCGAAACTTCATTGATGTCCAACGCACTATTGAATTATATCAGTAGTGCACAACAATACATAGCAGTATGCTTCCAAGTAAAAGCAGCCCTTATCCGGCATTGCTCCATGAATAAGTTTATCAGTATTACACAGATTGTAAAAAATAAAATTCTTCATAGAGATGGGAGAACATAGAACAATAAAAAATAGAGAAAGTATATGATAGAATTCTATTATCAACGATGATGAAGTATATAGACAAATATTATCTATAACATTTAATCTCCACATTCAAAGATGTTACATAATTTGTTTTGGTATGTGGGACGAACAAGAACGCGGCGGGACCGAATATATGTAAATTATTTCATTGATAAGAAAACCCGCGTCGTTATTTTTGATATTTCAATTCCTGCTCGACTTGAGAATGCCATAAAAAGATAGTATATGTTAAAACTTGGAGAACATTTATGAGATGAATTTATTAATTTATAGCATCATTCATTAGAACAATTGAGCACGAAAGGTTGAAATGATACAAAACGTCGTGTTCTTCTCCAATAAACTCAGCAACATTATTGTAGGGATACATCTGTGTGATACTAATACCCGTTGTGCTGGTTACGAAACGAATATAAGCTTATATAAAGAGGGTTCCTGTACCAAATCGGACCATGATGAAATAATTAAAAATGCTTGACGTGGAGAACACTGTAGGGATTACAACAAATAATAATTTAGTATAATAATGAACTTTTATTATCGTTTAATTTTGAATTTTGTGTTATTTATTGGAATTAATTGGGTAGAAAAAACTAAATAAACATAACACACTATTTAAATATACTTGTTTTTGAACGTTCATTGAAAATATTAATAAAATTCAATAAAAAAGTGTATATATATATATATATATATATATATATATATATATATATTATAACAATGTGTAAATTTATATGGATATAAACTATGGTTATCACACTGATATTATAAAAATAAAACCATATACGCACAAGCGATCAAAATTAAGGTTCGAAGAAGAATTAAAAAAACCGTCACACGGTTTGAATATTAGTATTGCTATAATTATTGTCAATATTCAAAATAGCATCTATGATATTTTATTATTTAACCAGCTAATTGTGGCGTAAAATTTTGCCACTTCTCTATGACGTGTATATTTGTTAATCACAGTTAACTGATTAATAAGTACTTAAATAGAAATTGAAGATTGGTAAATATTTTATTAAACTAAAAGAATAAACAGTTAAATGGTTAATAAGTGCTGAAATTGAAATAAAAGATTGGTCAATTTTTTTTGAAACTAAGAGGACACAACTCTTATATAGAAGTACTATTTTGATCATATTCATTTACCAACATTTTTTCCCGCCTTCCCTAATCCGCCATTAACGGAATTGGTTGATGCTTTATCAAAATCTAGATGGATTACTTTATACGATTGGGATACGAGATATTTGCCTTCAATATCGATATATTGACACAGGCCAGCAACAAATCTTGCCGTTACATGGATACGTGATATGATTCGGGCTAGCTCGAATCATCCATTGGAAAAACAGTGTTGTAATAATATTAAGTATGTTTATCCATCGGGTGGTATAATTATTTCCATCCGCCATCATTGTCGGCCGTGGGGCGTGAGAATTAAGTAACGTTTGGGTTTAAGTGTTTTCGAGTTTAGATCGGCGAGACACATGCACGGATAAATAAACACGATAAAAAGGAAAAAACAAAACGATATGTTTATCTTACGAGTACAACAGTGTCAATATACAGTTCGTAATTTACACTGCATTAGACATTCGGTTCAAATATCCAGTTCTCTATGGGTACGTTCAAGTGGTCTCGACAGAGATATTGTAAGAACGCCCTGTTCATATCACTTGTTAAAGTAATTTAAATTTTCATTGTAAGGTATTTTGATTTATGAGTTCATATTCTCAAGATGTTCGACTTGAAACCAACTTGAAATGTACAACTAAAACAAAAACGATAGCAACAGATTTTCTGGGTTTACAATTGATGAATACTTTAATCCATATTTGTAAATCACGTTTTATTTATCAACAAATATGTAAGATCAAATATGTAAATACTGGCAACATTTGAAATAAAGCTTTAAAAATATTGCAGTCTGCCTTAAAATATTTGCATTATACATATTGCGGCTGTAGCAAAAATTGTTATAGCAAATGACAACATGTTCTCTTCTGTAAGAACATAATATAAAGATATATACATTATATATATATATATATATATATATATATATATATTTGTATGTGCTATGTTTGTACCATACGAACATGTCGAAACCTATATACATTATACATTATTATATCTTACATGAATTCTTTATACCTTAATGTGTATTAACATATATAAGATACGAGAAAACAAAACGAGTTTTGAAGCATTTTCTGTGATTACACTCAACAATATATACGTATACATTAAATCTATATTACAAGCAAGGAATTTTAATATATCCATTTACGATAATTTTTATATACATATTTCATTGAATTTACAGTTTCTTCTTACAAAGTGACCCTGTCTATTTGAGAGTTGAGGATTGAGGATTGGAAATTTTGATTCATGACGAAGATCAAGATTACACAAATATGAAATATATGAATTCTTATACCGAATCCAATAAAAACAATTCGGTAACTATTGTTCACTATTTTGCAAATAATCATTTTCTAGGAAAATTGCGATGTTTGAACCCCATGTTTGGGGTTAATTTTAACATACACCGGAGCAAGTAGTAACTACAAAAATGTCAATAATATCCTTGATAATTTATTCTTCGATTATTTTAAAAAAAATTAGAATGTTTCTATGTAATTATCTTTATAAATCACCGTAATCTACGATTAATACAAATAAAAGATATAGTGTCTTCTCCAACATAATTTATATGTGCTGATTCTACTCAATCATTGAATCTGTATATAATTCTTGCATGTTACAACAAGCTTCAAAATTTGATTTAATTAACCCCAGGTGTGATTTTTTACATATCTATTTAAACAATTCAGCATTCCTAAAAAATGTTACACATGATAAATTTGGAACGAAATAAGATATATAAAATTGAAAATTAATTAACATTAATAACGCAAACCGAAATTTTATGATAGTACAATTTTATATTATATGTCAAAAATGACGGACATGCACAGTTCTGTTAATTGCGTCAGCTTGGTGCTATGACAACATGATGCAGGACGGTTTACATGTCCAATAAAAAAAAAAGAATATCGTTCAAGATCTTGTTGAATAACACCTGTAATTACTTACTCCTAGATGAACTGAGAATTAGTCTGAATTTCTATAATATCATATCAAATTATAATTATTATAATCTAAATTTTAAAAATCGATTTTAAAATGTTTACGTCAAAACTAATACATCCCTCTGCCATAACTAAAAACTATTATTATCTCATCATGCTGGTGCCTTTCGGTCGTATCAATTTGTACAATAAACTTAATCAAATTATTAATGCTGAAATACAAATTTAATAATCCTCCGTCTTAATTATTCTAGTCCCTCGCTGAGACCTTACAGCTCGTATGCATAATAAAATACAAGAATATCTACCGCGCTAAAGCATATGCATTAATACGCGCACGTTTATATTTCAATCGATTATAAGTGACATTCATTCGCGGATCTCGAAGTCTTTCTTATATGTTATCCGATATTATAACTGGCGTGCCATACACATAGCGGTCATAAATAAATTATGAATAAAATGGTCGCTTAAAAAGTCTCGGGCTGAGAGGCTCTGATGCGAGTCGACAAACAACATTGTTGCAATGAGACGATACATAGGAACCGCTAGGAGGTGCGTTGGACTTCGTGATCGCGATACATCAGAGGCAGGGGTGCCAAGAACAACTATTGCGATTGTAATAAAATAATATTAGATTATTATAAATTGTGATGAAAACTAGTTAATATTACTTTTAAAATTATGGAGCAACGATCAATTGTTTCACGCAAGAACTGAACTAAAGAGGCCGTGAAATAGACCAATGTTATGGCAAGGCTCGTTAGGTACAGTTTTCATATAAAGTACTACTAAACATTGACAAAATCCTAGGTGGTTGCTGTGCAGTCGGGCACAGATAAAAACCTAACCTAGAAAATGCACAAGTGTCAAAAA
>NW_020537915.1:0-32281 GCF_003426905.1 Ctenocephalides felis | reverse complement strand
TATATTTGAAATATAAGTTTTGGTAGTGGATATTATAATTTTTATGTGATTTGTTATTTAAGTAGCAATCAAACTTACAGGTTCTAAAGTCTTACTAATTGTGAGTGCTATTTTAGAAGAAAACCCTACAGATTCCCTACTTTATTGATAGATTTTTGTTATTCGAAATTGTCGAATACTAATGATTTTTAATTTAAGTTAGCGATTCGAAGAAAAGACTATTTTTACTAAGTAAAAAAAATTATCTATATTTTTAAGTAACAACCGATATCACAACTGTTTGATAATAGAACCTCTTGGTTGTAAGGTCAAAGCTTTTGCCACTGAGCTTCGAAAATTCAAATATTATTAATTATTTTATTATTTTTTCATGCCATTCATACATTTTGATCAACAAAATGCCATTGTAAATAATTGCATAAGATAATGATATACAAAATTGATTTATCTTTTGCATACAATAATTGCAATATTGTTCGTGTAAAAATATGTTACACGTAATATATTTACAGTATTCAAATAAACGCCAGAGCTAATCTGCAATGATCTAGCTATGTAATTAATGTTTTTTGAACATTCTGTAACTATAAAGATTGAATAAGAATAAGCAAAATATTTCCTAGGGTCAAAGGAACATAACAGTAACGATAACATTGTGAAAATACATACCTGCTACAACATACAACTTCTTTCACTTGATTAAACAAATAAAAACTATACAATGTAATCTAATTTGTAAAAATCAAATATCTCAAACACAACCGTTCCAATCTCAGTCAGCTTGATTAAATCTAATGGTTTGATATGACCTTGTCGATATGTATTACACCTTTTTGTAAAATTGCAATTGTGAACATTGATCTTAGATTTAATAAAGTCACGATGAAACATCACTACTGGGAGCCCAAAAGTCTGATGTATATCTTACAAATTGTTGAATAGAAGAATAGAAAAAACATCGAGTAGTCTTCCTCCTGTCGATCTGTTTGAAGCTGATTATTTTGACATGTTGGAACAATTCTTGCGTATGAAACAAGAGTTATGCTTGATGGAAGCTCTGTTTGGTAACGTAATTTAATTAAAAATACACACACACACTGACACGCACACACACACAAACACACAGTATATAAATATATTCATATACATATACATACAAATATTCTAAGGCAACGCACTAAAAGCTTTTTGCGTAATTTTTTCATCAAAAACCAAATGAATCAACACGAAATTATTCCATGAGTTAATACAACCAAAGAATAATCAGCAGGAGCATTGGGCTTCCCCGTGGAATAGTGGCTATAGCAATGGTCTTTTAATAAGAGATACCAAAGTTCAATTCCCGCCTAAGACAGCCTGATGCCATGCAGTAGTGGCATCGGTTTTTTCTTGATATAAATAATTTTTTTCACTATTAAAAAAGTTTTGATCCTGAAAGTTCCTCACGTAGAGATACAACAAAGAGTCGAGTCAAAAATTTTCAAAAATAATAGAAACAAATGTCATTATTTCATAATTTAGAGATAAATTAAATCGTTTTCTAGTATATGAAATAGTTCACGAATGTAAATGTGCTACAAATAGATTAAATACAAATTACTGCTAATATCAACACTGTAAATATCTATCTCTATGAAAAGTTATTTTCAGTCATTTTTAGTTAATATAGTTATTTTTCATAATAGTAAAGAAAATGTTAAAAATTAATAATCCATATCAAGAAAGTATCTATATTAATAAATAGGTACACTATTATTAAATTAAATTTAACACACAAATAAAATAAAAATTTAGATTCAATTTTTTATGCCGAATCAATTTACTATCGTATGCCATTAACGAACACTTCTAATACTTCATCATACTAATTCCACCTGATTGATGATTAGTAATCTGCGGTAAAATTGAATAATAAATCGTTTTTTAACACAAACAGTAGAACACTATTAGTATAATAGTGTACAAATACAATAAGTGACAGTGATATTTATAAATGATATTAATAGTTTTGTATTGATAGATCCTCTTATGTAAACGATTGGACAAAGGAAGAGAACGTCGAGTCATTGTAAAAGTTGCTGAAGTTCACATCGAATGTTTAAAAATGAAATATTCACAATAAATTTTAAAACTATACAAAAATATCCATTTTTTAGATTTATACAGGTCTATGCATAGTAAATGATCATAATGCAGAATGTAGCAATAATATATTATTAATAGTTAATTAACATTTGTCCGGAGCATGTAAAATATCAACAGTTCTTGTATTTTTCTCTTTGTAAAGATTAAGATCAATTTTCAATAAAAATAATCGAAAATATCGTAAATGTTTATTATAATAAATGTAATACATAAATCTACCCCTAGGCTTAATTGTGAATAAATGTATTTTTTTTATAATTTTTTTGAACAGCAATCAGAACCTTACGTCCTATGAGCTGTTGGGCTGAAATTTCTCCTCACTTCGTATTTTTTTAGATGGTAACCCAATGGTTAATCCATCCATATCTGATGATTTTTGTTATTAGAATTAATCTAATAGAGCTGACATTTTATTGGTGCAGCAATGCCGGGTGAGGGCTATTTTCACTTGGAAACATATTGCTATCTATATTTTCAAGTGATAATCGTTGTCACTGCTGCCTGACAACAGGCTGCTCGAAGTGGGTATCGAACCCGGGACCCCTGAAACAAGTCCCGTCGCTCTTAACCGCTTACCTACGGGCGAACCTGTGGATAAATGTATGATATAAAAAAAGTAAACCAAAAAAAATTGTATAAATGAAATGAGAACGTGTTTGAATTGAAATTTCAATAGGATCACAAACACGTTCGTACAAAAACTATTAAAATTATAAATATTATACATTAAAAATATACATAATAAAAATGATTAAACGTTTAAAGTACGTGTATTATAATAAGATAATCAGTAAAAAAATGTGTGAAAAAATTGGGCACTGTAAACCCTTTATTAAGTAGGTTAAGTAACATTTGTTCTATGTTTACTTTCCGTGGATACAACTAGACTAGATGTAATATTTAAAATTTACAAGATTGGAGAATTAGTTTATTTAATTTTGGGAATAAATTTAATAAATAATAGATAATAGTACTTTTCACTCCAACGAGACCAAGCAATTTGTCACTCCAATTTCACAACTCTAATTCCATTATTAGAATGTTTCCAAAAAAAGCTAATCATTCAGAGGCAATTTTGAATCCACACATACTAGCAGCAGTTTTTTGATGAAAAACTGCTGGACCTGACTTTATTAAAAAGTAATCAACACATCTCCCCATAAATAAGAATCGGATGTTTTTTAAAGCATTCTAATCGGTTAATTTTAGAATTTTGAGAAATTTTATCTGCACACACACACATATACATCAATTTTTTCTAAGGAAAAAATTTTTCAGCCAGAATGTTCTGAAGGCTTTGAAACGTAAAGATAGATAAAAAAATTCTTGAATTTTTTGCGATTACTGTAATTTATCCTACGAGAAGTTAATAATATCTAGATAAAAAAAATTCTAATAATTTGTATGCGGAAAGATGTTCCAAAATAATTATCTTATGAAAACAAATTTGTATAAAAACACATAAAAAAATGTGTTGTCTTATATTTTCATATTGTTTTTAATTCAATTTATGGTCCATTCTCTATAATGCGGATGCTACAATCCTCAAGAGATCGGATCATAATTTCATAAAAAAATTTGGATATCTAATTCGATTTATGTATTCGACCGCATCGGATTGACTACGACGCGGTGCAGATATTATTCGCTTGTGCAAAAACAAAAACAACGGTAGCCATTTTGCGTATTACACGTCACGTCATGAAGATTAATATATCTGATAAACACTTCACACATGTTGCGCGTTAATGTGAAAATTATGCGAAAATATTTTTTTCCGAATTTTATTAGAATTCGTTTTTCTTTCGAGCGTAGGTATGCGGCATCTGACGTAACACACAAATGATTACATAATGGCCACAGGATGCGGTTTCGAGCGGTTGCGACTTGCGAGAGCCGCGACTGCTGACGGACGGACGGCGGCGCTCTTCGAATTACACGTGAAAAGGACGTTACGAATTATTTTAGGGGGTGTTGTTACGTTACTAGACTATGTGCAATGGCGTGTTATTAAATTAATTCAGGGACGGATTCTAGAACAAAATCAATGAGTCTGTGAGTATATATAAATACCATACAAACAACGCAGTTTGTTGTGTTACTCATTGCTACAACATTGTATGCTCGAGATATCCTTAGACCAAGCCAGTACTTGTTGATAAAATTCCTTTCTGGACCACAAAATACGCAATAACAACTTACTCAAGTGTTGTGTTCCACTCTGCAATGATATTAAACAAGTCGTAAAATGTTGTTATCTATGAATGCAAAGTCACCCTGAAGCAAGCACATAAAAGGCATACAATGACGCATGCGCTAGTTTAGTCGCAATTTAATCTTCAGTCAATCATGAGTTCAGTCGTAATTTAGTTTTCTATAAAGTATGAATTCAGAGGAGTTTAAGTTCAGACAAGTATAAGTCTATTCGTCGTTCAAGTTTCATACCTTAATCATACTCAATTACTCAGTTATTCTAGTTATATGTAATGTGTAAAAGAAATCTGTTTAGCTGATGAGCCTCTACAGAATGGTCACAGCTTTTAGCAGCAGAAAGAACCTACAAATTGTATCATCGGTGGAACTTCTACACAAAAAATGGTGTCATTGGATGCATTACAATAGATATACAGGGTGTTCAGACCTTAACGTCAAACCGAAACGAGTGAAAAAATAGGAAATGTTGGAAAGTTTCATCAAAAGTTGGCGCTTTTTAATTGTAGAATGGTAAAATCCTTCATAGCATGATAGCATAAAATAGAAATAAAAACCTATAAATAACTCGATTTTTAGAATTTAATTTTTAAGGGGTGATTCATAAATTTCAAGTTTCTGAACTCGAACACTAGAAGATGTCTTTGAAACAAAAAAAAATCGGCCAATTCTGCTATAAAATAAACCAATGTTATGGCAAGGCTATATTTACGCTGCGTTTATCATATAAAATGATACTAAAAACTTTCAAAATGCTATGTGATTGCTATACGGTAATGTATTGCTATATAGCATCCACGTTATTCTGCATGACAATAAATAGGAATGCTATACCATTTACGTCCGCGAATGTGTAAATAACAGCACACATATAGTTTCAACTTTGAAAATTAATGTTTATATTACTTTAAATTAATATTTAATATAAATTATATAATATAATATTTAATTAAAAATAGTATTGAATTACTGCAACAAAATTAGTTTATTCCGTCTAAATTTAGAGAGTATTTATAAGAATGAATTTTCCGTCACAACAATAGAAAATTACATCATAAAATCGTTTGTAATTCATTCTCTACTACGAAGTTATAAATTAATATTCTATTTATAATTATATAATAAATAAAATGATCCTTGTATCTCTATAATGAAATAATTGTAAGCGCTGCACACAACATGTACCGGAGTAATGACAAATCGTGGTGGATTTTCCTGTCATTCGACGTTTCAGTTATGTTGGGGAGTATGACAAATTTAATGAAGTGCATGATAAAATATCGTAAGTCATGTGTCAAGGTGAGTGAGAATCCAGTACCAATATTTCAAATGACTGATATGTGACATGTTCGCACTAACGTAAGTAAATCCATTCTTTGTATCCGCGTGGGCATGTTATTCAACATGTTGACAAAGATCACCTTGACTTTAAAAAAAACTAGTGGTGCATGGCATTGTGGCTTAAGTGAAATTGCTGAAACTTTCCATACCACAATTACAATTTTTTATAAACTTTACGATTTTTGAAAAATTTTGAAGAAAAACTGATTTTTGAGAATTTTGACTTATTTGAAAAATGACATATTTAAAAAAATATTTTTTTTATTTTTTGTAATTTTTTGAACATATTTTGAAAATTTTGAATTTTTTCTCAAAGCAATCAAGCTGCGTAGTTACTATTGAGACGAAATATAGAAGCGCGTAAGCGCCAAATTGCAGTCTAACATTTAAACAATATAAGTCTTGGCAAGAAACTCATAGAAGTGTAAACAAAACTCATACTTATTGTTAAAATCCCTAGTAATTTGTTACACATATGTCTAACAATTTTTTTAATCGCCTAAAAGCATTTTTTTACTTCTTTAATTGGATCTCCAAAATAGCTGGACCTGCTTTCCCGAAAAATTTTATCAGTTCTTCATTCCATCGGACGCTCCAATATCTGAACAACTGAATTACTATTTTTGGCACTTTTTACCCCTTATTTTCGTAACGGCTACATCTACCTTTGCCAAAAACAACACGTCTCCCCATCAACGAAACTAATGTTGTTTAAATCATTCTAATCGTTTGATCCGTGTTCCCAAAATCGTCGACGAAAATTTGTATCTGCGCAACAGACACACATTATTACATTATGCATCATTTTTTTCTGGAGTGTATTAAAAGTTCAAAAGTCTTTGAAATATAAAGATATGGAAAAAATTTCGTTTTCAATTTTTTTTGCTTTTACTTACTCAATAGGAAGTTAATAATTCATCTTCCAGTAGCAGAAACTTAGTAACATGTCTGATGATGTTTTAAATTTCTAGGATTTTTCGACCGAAAAAATGCGTCATTACTAAAGCATTTGTTGAAACGGACGTGCTTGCGCTAATCGATATGCAAGGAAATGTGTAGCAAAGCCTTCTGAGAAAACAAAAGTGAGACAAAGCCATCGTTTAAAGTTCAGTTAATAATAATTAATGATTCTAAAATCACAAATTAACCATGGTTTAAAACGCATCCAAGGACTGGACGTTAATGATCATTTTAAAATGCGTTCCATAATGGTTTCGGAATATGAGAGCAGCGGCTCAACAGGTTTCGACCGCGATCTTCGATTTTACCCAACGTAGCATGATGGCGCAGTATTAGCCTTTCGGCACGAAATTTCGATCCGTGCAAAATTTTTACCCCAGATGGATCTTTTATTTTCGAGAGCGCTGTTGCTCTCCTGATTGGGAAATGTCAAAAAATTCTATTGTGTGTTGCGAGGGATTACAAGAAAGTATCGCAGAACGTTTTTCGTTTTGGCAACCCACAAAAAATGCATTATTGTTCGTCACAGCGGCCCGATCGAAGATACAGGGCGTAGTTTTGGAGTGGTTTCGTTTTTTTGTTACCGAGAATTGAAGAAGGAAGCGGCTGATTGGATTGGCGGGTATTCCGGACGAAATATACTGATGAAGAAAAGAAAAAATAAAACATGGCCCCAGAAAAAAATTTACCGTAGATGACGACAGTGGCGTGCGGTGACAGATAATATTATAGTCATCACAAATAGGAGAGCTAGGGGCTATTTGTAACAGGGGTAAATAGTAACAGGCGTTTTTCAATAGGATCTAAAAAGATAATACATTTTTTTCTTTCTCGATTGAACATTTAAACCATCCTGCATGATATTGCAATAAACAGAACTGTGCAGGTCCGTCATTTTTGACAGGTATTATAAAATTGGTCTATCATAAAATTTCAAATTGCGTTATTATTATCGACTAAGTTTAAATCTTATATATTTTATTTCGTTTCAAATTTATCGTTCTTTGATAATGAGTAACAATTTTTGTGATTGCTAAATTGAATAAAGAGTTCTCTTGATTATTGCTAAAAAATCACACTGGGGGTCAGTTAAAACACAACCTTGGGGCTAGATGCAAAATACAAAAAATATACAGATTCAATAGAAAAAGATTGGATGGAATGTATAGTTTATAAGATGTGGGCAAATGTTAATTGTGATACAGAAGCATTTCGTGTTCGAATATTTTGTTATGGTACGGGAAGTTCAAGCAATTTGCCTTAAGGCGCAATGACTTGAATCACTAGTTAAATTTTTTGCTGCTCATAATATGATTATTGAAATTGATGTAATTTATTACTTTCTACAAGTATTTGAAATGATTATCTGAACCCAAATATAATATTTGTTTTCTTATTCATAAGTTGCACACTTTTAATTTATTTAAAGAAAACTCTAGCTTTAATAATATTTCATATTATGAAAAAAAAAACTTAATCACTTCAATATTTGTTGTGATAGTAGATATAATGCTAAAATCTTTTTAACCGAAGAATAAAATAAATATATATGAAATTTCTTAGATTTTTTTAATTTCTACATAAATTATTACTAGTAATTAAGTAAATAAGTATATTGATAAGTATTGAATATTTTACTCAAATGCTAGTACATAATTATCTAGTTTGTAAAATTTTCTTATGTCAAAATTTTGGTATTTTTATCATCTAAATTATTTTTATCATCTAGTATTTTTTAGAATCTAAAAATTTTAAGCATTGTTATTTATTCCAATATAGATGTTAGAAGAAATCAATTTGAACCTAAATTCCATTTGAAGCATTACATAACCAATAAATTTAACAATAAAATGAATATAAAAATTTATTAAGCAAATGTTCAAATTAAAATAGTATTACTTGTCAGAACAAAGCTTTTTAATATACAAATCCATGTTACTACTTTAATTTGGGTAATGGATTTTCATATTTAGTATTAAGCCCACGCACGACTTCTGTATAAATTATTCATAAATTACGAAATGAAAGTGGGAATATCTATCTTCGAAGTGATACTTACGTAATGTATTAGGATAACAGAAAACACAACAAAATATGTCATTAATAATATTTTTTTACAAAACTATCAAGAAAAAATGATATTGTTTGAATATTCTATGATTCAATATTGTTTAAATATATCCAAATAGTTTCTTAATTTGATGCATTTTTTAAAAAGCGCACATTTCAATCGGAGTTGCAAAAAAAATTTAGTTATAAAATGTGATTTACATCGCTGCTTTTAACTTTGTCCTATTCATTTATAGATACTGTATTGAAATTATACACACTTGACTTGCCATTAGTATTACAAATTTTCACTATAGTACATCTTATGATTAGCAAACTTACACAAATTTTATTTAAAATAAATTTCTTTATATTTAATTTTATATAACAATTTTAAGATAGGATAGAAAGATGCATCATATGAAAAAGAAAATAGTACTTAAATTTGATCACTACTCAAGTAAGTAATTAAGAGGTCGTCACACAAATTATTATATATTTTGTTTTATATAAAATAAATTTAATTTTTTTAATGTTTTAATATTTATACATAATAATAAAAATAAAAAAATGTAATACATTTTTTTGTAAATTAAAAAAAATATAATTATTATGAAGTGATTCTTTGAGCAAAGCTCTTTTGTGGATTAGTGGTTAGTGGGCTTTCAGGTTCAGAAGTTTGATATCCTCCTTTGACAGCCTGACATAAAACAGAATTAACTTTGGTTTTTATGTGAAAATATGTATATGATACATATGTGTTTAAGTAAAAATATCCCGAACATATAGCATTGCTTAATCCAATGGAAAGCCATCAGTATCAAAGTTATTGTAATAATAAATTCCTTAAATAGAAATTATTGCAATCGTTGGATTGCCATATATAAAACGACATTAACAAGTCGGCACATAAAGCTCTTGGGACTATTAAGTTTTGATTGCTGCTAATAATATAAAAAATAACTGACTATTGACTGAAATATGTACCCACATACTTTATTTAATGTAGACAGCCGTTTCCATTTCTTGTTGGGTTAATATTCGTTTACATGAGAAGGCGGACATTGAAACCTCCTGAATCCTCGACAGGAAGATTTCTCGGGCGTTCAGAATCTCCAAGAATTTCATTTCCTGTCGATGGGGCGAGAAATATCAACGGAAAGTTGCGTCGAAAGTTGTCCGGAACTGAGATGAGATTTAAAAAACTGCGGGGCATCCCGTTGCTTCGAGGGGGGTTCGAAATATAAATACAGACATACATATTATATATATATATATATATATATATATATATATACATTTGTTCCATTTCTGTGCATGCCGACTGCGGACTAGGCGATCAATCGAGCGCCTCTGGGAGGGAATTGTGATTGATTGGCCACGGCTGATTGAACCAAAGAGCGAAAAGAACCAAAAACTCATACGAATGTATTATGCATATAGACTACATGTAAAGTATATATATATATATATATATATATATATATACAAGTATATATACAATACACATATACAATATATATATACAAATATATATATATGATATATATATATATATACATATATATATACATATATATATATATATATATATATATATATATGAAGTTACGAAAGTATATATCTAAATAAATTAGCATAAGTACCAGGATTCTTAGAGGAATAATTGAAAATGCTCTTATTTTAAGTCCCCCGTAATTTAAAATTATTCTTTCCGTAGAAGTAAGTTTATAACTTAATCACAAAAAATCGAAAAGAAAAATTCTTATATATTTATATTTATATTTATACAACACAATTATACAAGTATAGGTATTAATGGTACATAACTTAAATTAATAGATAATAATACATACTATATTAAATGTAATATAATTTAAAAAAAAAACAAAAGTTCACTCAAAATCTTATTCTAAGCTTCGCCTTTTATATGAAAAAAAAAACACAGAATAATTTACTGAAAGTTATATCTTTCGTTTCAAAGCCCTCTAAACTTAAATTTGGCATACCTTAGAAAAAATAAATGCATGTGTGTGTGTATTTCGAGAGCACGAATTTGGATAATTCTAAAAATATTAGATTTTTATTGATGGGAAGACGTGCTGATTAGTTTATGGCAAAGGCAGGTCCATCCAATGTTAATCTGTTAGTCAGTATTGAAAAAACGTTCAAAATTTATAAGAAAAACTCAAAACAAAAAAATCTCGTATTTTTCAAAAATTTCAAAGTTCTCAAAAATCTAATTTTGTTCAAAAATTTCACAGCTTTTTTCAAAAATTTAATTTTTGTGCGGAGAGTTCCAGCAATTTGCCTTACAGAGATAATTGCAACATAATCTTCGAAAAATATATCATGTTTTGGATTATTTACACACTAAAATGGCTCTTTTTTCATATAAGAACTAACGTGACCTTTTCAAATATTAAAATATTTTTATTTTTATATTGTATAATAAAAATTAGAAAAATAATGGCAAGAAAACTAAACAAATTATTTGTATTTATTTCTAAGTTATTAGAGTAAATTATAAGGGTTAATTTCACACTAAAAGAGTTCTTTCGTGTTATTAAGGGTTTATGCTTTTGAAAAACAATGGCAAAAAACCTGAAATTAATATATATTTATTTTGCAGGTATTTTTTTAAAAAATCATTATTGATCATGTTAAATGTTGCAACAACTATTGGTAGAATATTATTCTTGTCTATCAAAGAGAACTAAGAATCTGCGTTCATTAAACTAATAATTTGTTTGAAGTAATAACATGATTCATTGTTGGATTTTAAAAGAATTTTAAAATTATTCATAATTCAAAACACACGATTCTAAATTTTTTTCAATTTTATTGTATTCTTAATAACGAACAATTTTTTTTGACAAACTATGATGTATGAAATATTTTTTTAAAATAAAAATATAATATATTTTTATTTTTTTTAGAATAAAAGTATAATATTACGTTATACAATATTAATTAAAAAATACAATTAAATTTTAATCCCAATCTTTCAAATAAGCATCCAAATATGGATAAATTTTTATAATGGTATAAATTCTCAAATGACTTCTAAAATACTTTTATAACATATATAAAAATTACTCACGCCTATATATTTATGAACATATACATATTTATGCAAATTCATCATTACTACGAAACTTCATCCAAAATCAATTAACGGAATAATTGACATAGCGGTTCAAACATTTAATTTGCATCTGCAGAAAGTTCTCACAAAATTTAATGATCATCATTACAGAGAAATATGCAGAAATTATATATGTTTTAAACATTACTTCAAGGTTCCTGTACAAGCGTCAAAATACTCTTGATCACTCTTAAGATGTAAAAAATATCAATAGCATTATACACCTTATGTACAATATATAAAAATATAAAAAATGTATGTCATAGTAAAAAGTTATATATAATACAATTTAGTGAAATTACAAATATTGACACAATTGATTTAAAACCAATTACAATACAAATATTTCGCATGTCAAGATTTTTCGAAACCAGTTTTAAGTCATCCTTACAACTAAATTCATACAAATATTACAAATATCTGTAAAATCGGTCTGCAAATAGGTCATAAACTAGTGAATCGCAATGATATATAGGTTTAAAAATTGCTCGGTTCCTCGACGTGGCTATTTAATATAAAGCCATAGAATGGACTTGTCAAGAAAGTTCGAAGTGAACTTTTTGAACCAGACGCAAAGGGGCGTACTATAAACTGTGATGAGATTGATATAGAAAGAAAAAGTATTGTTTTTCTTTGATTTTAAGGCGTCGACATAATGTTTTAAATTTTTAATAAGTTATATTAATTTTAGATCTAAACTAGTGGCATTGTGGCTTAAAGCAAATTGCTGGAACTTCCCGTACCAAAATTTTTTTTGGCAATATCGAAGCGCGGAAGTGCCGCCTCGCAGTCTAATGGATAAAAATTGGTACACAACCCATATTAATGTGAACAAAATTTGTACTTACTATAATCTCTATAAAATATTTGATAATTCAATGCGCCTATGTCGAACGATCGATTTTGACCGCAAAATGTTTTTTTGTTACTTTTTTTGTTTGATCTCTAAAACTGTTTTACCTGCCTTTCCAAAAATCAATTATTTATTTCGTTCATACGAATAAAATGTTTTTTTGAATAATTTAAATCGGATGCTCCGTCATCTCAAAAACTGAATTAGCATTTTTGACATTTTTTGTGTTTTGCATCTTCGAAATGACTGGACCTGCCTTTGCCAAAACCTAATCAGGATATCTCCCCATTATTACGAATCGTATGTTTTTCAAAGTATTTAAATCGGTTGATTCGTGTTCCCGAAATCGTTGACGAAAATTCACACACACACATATTTTTTTTGTAATTGTAAGGTACGCCAAAATGTTCAAAAACGTAAAGAAATATACAAATTTTTATTATTACTATAACTTACGCGAAAGGAAGTTAAAAATTATAGTAATTTAAACTTCTGAAAATAATAAAAAACTAAAACAGAAAGTAGTTTTTTCCTGCGTTTTCTTTGATTTTAAGGCAACAACAAACTGCGCGAAAATTTAATAAGTTGCTTTGATAATTATGATAAAAATTGTAGATTTTTTTTAAATCAGTAAATTATCGAAAACAAACACCGAAAGTATTTACCGCGTTTTACTAAAGTAGCGTTTAATTAAAACTACTTAAAAAAAGTTCGTTGTTTCAATCTTGTGGCTTTGAGCAACTAGTAAATTAATTAGTAATAATTATCATATGATGCAAATAAATGAAAGATTTTCTGATATATTGGTATTAACACATAAAATCGTCAGTAATGACAAACGTACCGAAAAATTAAATGTATTATTATATAAGACTATGCTTTTTGAACAAGACATTACAATTTCGGCATTTTTTGAACAAAATGCATTTTGTTTTCTTTTCTAGACTCTTGTTTAAGTGAATATAGAAAATATCAGAAAAGTAATGAAATGCTTAATTGCCATCGATACTATGGATATCAAATCGACAAGTCAAGCATTTAAAGCATTTATGTCATTTTTAGTACATAATGTAAATCATCAATCTAGTTATTTTTTAAGAAGGGTAGGGTTTTCTTTCACAAAAATTCAGAAAATTTAAAATAATTTGCTGAAAACAAATTCCGAGTGTATTTAACCAATTTAGTTTTATGTATAATCCTAAGTTGGACGATGCACATCACTTATTTTGATCATCTCTAGACTTTTCTGTAAAGTCTGACGCAGCTCCACATTTTCGAATTTATCATCAGAATATTTTCTATTCTCAATGTGTAAGTAAACAAAACAAGTTTGATAAAAGACAATTTTTTGCTTTTTTGTTAAAAAACTAACACTTAGTTGTCTAAGGATTTCGAATGAAATGATGTTGGGAATACCTACATAGTAAGTAGTGAAATAGGCTCGGTTGTGTATATTTAGACTTTGCCATCTGTTTGAAAGGAACGCCGAGTCGCGCATAATTGAGCTCTCTTTATAAATGACAAAATGCAACGTTAGTACAGAGTAAAGCTCTAGCAGCCGTCTCTAAATTCAACTTCTGTGCCCAAACAAAGATCATGAGTAGATATCATTAGTCACAATTCTCAAATAGTGACAATTCGCCTTTTGGGTCAGCCAGAGCAGACGCACCGCGCACGTCAGGGATGATCAACAGCAGGTCCAGAATTAAAGGATTTAAATTAAATTTGAAATCTGAATATCAATTCATTTATCTGAACACCTATGCAAATACAATTCCGTCAGACTATTAGCCAATTAAAAACAATTACCAAAAAATTTAAAATATATAATATAAATATATAAAATGATTAACTAATAAAAATTATATACGAATAATATTCATGAATTTGAATATATATATATATATATATATATATATATATATATTTCATATTCCTAATATTTGTACATACGATTTTTAATAATTTTAAGGCAATTTCATTAACATTGTTGATAATGCAAGGCATTTCTCTACATTTGCAAATTCATAACGTTTAACACATTATAATCTATAAAAACACACTAAAGACAACACCGTCAAGAACTATTTTTTTTAGTTTTATTATTTTAGTTTTAAGTGAAATTTACAGAGTAATAACTACATTATTCGAACAATGCAAAATATAAATTTCATGGGTATTTAGTGATAACACGCTTTGATCTGGTATTTCATCAGAAATATTTATCAGCAGATTTGGAATAACTGATAATTTAACTAACCTATTGTAAAATTGCTCTGTTAAACTTAATTTAATTTTTTATTTACTAATTATTATTGTATTTTTTAATACTCATGATGGGATTTTATGATATGTAGAATTTTATTTTAAAACGTTTGAAAGTTTCATAAAAATTTTCTTTGTTAAAAATTCACTTCAACGTTATAAATAAATATATTAAATTATATAGGGTAAAGCGGGGCTTAAAAATTCGCGGATAAAAAGGTCTACCAATGGTATTTCAGAAACAAGTAAAGTTAAGAGTTTTTTAACAACAATATTTGAAAGTAAATGGTTAAATGTAACCAGGATAGTCCTTAATATGAACATTTTCGAATTTCCTTACTCCCAAGGGCTCAAATGGTTCCAAATTGATAAAAAACAATTCTCTGAAAGATTTAGCTCTTAATATTATCCTTTAGATAGTGCGCAATTCAATAAAACTTCGTATGGAAATAGCATGGAAAATATTTTGAAAATTATAAAAAAATTTTTAGGTATAACTTAGCGACAAATAAATTGAAGGTCGTGTTATTTTTTATTGAAAATTCGACGCTTTGCAAAATTTTTGAACATTTTTTTATGCTATTTCCATACAAATCTTTGATTGAATTGCGCTCTATCTAAATGACAATATTAAGAGCTAAATCTTTCAGAAAATTGTTTTTTATCAATTTGGAACCCTTGGGAGCAAGGAAATTCGAAAATGTTCATATTAAGGACCACCCTAATATATATATATATATATTATATATTAGGGTGGTCCTTAAAATGGTCATTTTCGAATTTCCTTGCTCCCAGGGGCTCAAATGGTTCCAAATAGATAAAAAACAATTCTCTGAAAGTTTTAGCTCTTAATATTAATGTTTAGATAGAGCGCAATTCAATCAAAGTTTTGTATGGAAATAGCATGGAAAATTTTTTGAAAATTAAAAAAAAAAAATTTAGGTATAACTTAGCGACAAATGAATTATTGTGAAAATTCGTGTCATTTTTTATTGAAAATTCGATGCTCTGCAAATTTTTTCAAAAAATTTTCATGCTATTTCCATACAAAACTTTGATTAAATTGCGCTCTGTCTAAAAGACAATATTAAGAACTAAAACTTTCAGAGAATTGTTTTTTACCAATTTAGAACCATTTGAGCTCTTGGGAGCAAGGAAATTCGAAAATGTCCATATTAAGCACCACCCTATAATATATATATATATATATATATATATATATATATATATATACCATGTGTGTATATAGTTCATGTAAGTAATATTTAAGGCTTAATTTAAGCAAACACTATGCAGGCACGTTCCCGAAATGCAGGCGCATGTAGTTTGTCTTGTCAGACAGTATAATATTCGGACGGTCGGCTGACAATGAAGAAGCGTTCGCGCGGAGATTTTGGCCATCACTACGTTGCCAGCGACGCTGACATTTACAAATGGATTATTACGGAGACATGTACTTTCTTCTTTATAAGCAAAAGTTTTAACAATAACACACTCGCTGCGATACAGAAACGGTTAGCATTCTTTTTGCCTACTGGGTTCGGTTCGAAGCTCTTTCGTTCGTATATGTATTGTTGAGATTTCAATTCCGGAAACCGTGGAAAGTTCTTATGAAAACGAGAATCCTAGGTGGCACACACATGAGAACACGCACGCACAGACAATTATTGAAATACGATTATACCCAATACCCGAAACCCATAAAGGAGCACCCGTTTTGTGCGTAACGGGTGCATTTTTTAATAAATGATCCTTTCGCAAAGGAAACTATTTTTGTTTCTAATATATTTTGCTTCCGTTTGTTCCGAGTTTAAATAAACAAATAAGAAAATCTAATTTGTCACGAAACGGTAATTATTATGAGTTATGTTGAAATACACGAGATATGACACACTGTTATAAATGACGTTTCAGTATATATGCCTTGCGCTGATATATTAGCTGAAGAAACAAAGGAGTTCATAATTCTATTTTATTTATTAGATTAAATGTAAAAACTAAAATTCATTTTACGATCGCTTATTTTTGAATTATTTGCAACTTTGATACATACATAAATATATAATATATGCATATAAAGTTTATATATGATATAAAATTTCACATTATTACATTGTAGAAAAATCCAATTTATTTATCGCTAGGCATATTAATTATTAAATTATGAAAAAAACAAAGTAAAGAAGATTACAAAGTAAAGCTTTGTAATTTTCAATATATTTTAAAAAATTGATCGAATAAATGAGAGGGCTTTAAAATACTAACTTTTATTGATTTAACAAATAAATTAATTATACTTCAAAAATATTCTTGGCATGTATTTTTCAACTTTCCATAGGGTATGTTATAGTAATTGAAAAAAAAATCAAAAATGGAAATATTAGAATATCTAAACCTTTCAAAGCTTTCTGAACATTTTGGCATATCTTGTAAAAGATTTTTATATGTGTTTGTATGTATGTGTGCGGTATGTATGTATTTTCGGATACAGATCAAACGATTTGAATGATTCAAAAAAAATCGATTCCTATTGATAGGTAAAAGTGCTGATTTGTTTTTGTCAAAAATAATCATTAGAAATATAGACATTCAATTATTAGATATTTTATAGAGATTTTAATAAGTACAAAATTTGTCTATCAAATAATCTTTATATATCATTTTCATTTTGAAAAAAATTCAAAGTTGTCAAAAAATTTAGAAATTTTCGAAAAGTTTGCAACTTTTTTGTATGCAATTATCAAAAATGTCATAAAAAGTGAATGTTTTCAAAAAATTCTCAAAAACTTTAAAAAAAAAAATGAAATCACGGTACGGAAAGTTCCAGCAATTTGCCTTAAAGCACGATGTCATGCAACACTAGTTATTATTTTAAATATTTTTAATTATATTTGATTAAGTCGCAAATACTTTATGAAAACAATTTATAAATATTATCAAAAATTGATCAATATTATCATAATCATGTGTAACAAATAAAATATACACAAAAATTGTAAAAATATTTACAAACCGAAAAGCAATGTTTTAAACTTTAAATTATTAGTATATTCATTATATTTACTCCATTTTCATAAAAATTTCACTAGATTCACTGGATTATTGTGGATTTAAACTCCTTACACTGTATATCTTTTATAAATAGATAATCCTGATTAAAGTAAAAAACAAAAAAATAATTGTTACTAATGATAGGAATAATTTTTATTATAAAAATAATTTTTAGGATTTAATATATAAATAAAGTAATATTTTAGGTTTGCATATATATATATATATATATATATATATATATATATACTTTTACAACTAAAAAATAACAACTAAAATAGTTTTTTAATATTTTTTTCATGATAAACGTTCAATGAAAAAAATAATATCACTACTACTATAGAGTACAACATTTGAGCTTTAACAGATCGCTCACATCATTTCAAAATATTTACAAAATATATGTAAACAATATTAAATCAATTTCATACACTGCAAAATCGTTTGTCACAACATCAAATCCATCATAATATTCTTGAAGTCAAAGATCGATCACGCGTCCCGGCGGAATATGTCGTCGGAATATTTAAATATTTGTCACGGGCCAACAATATACAGGTGTATCTAATAGAATTCCCAACAGTAAAATTTATATCAAATCAATAAAAGCTTTTTTCAAAATATTGTGAGTATATAAAATTGGCATTTATTGTAGCTGTGCTTGTTCGTAGTAATAAATACGAAGTTGATCTCTAGGTATTGCCAAATTACATAAATCCTCACTTTAAAAGAAGTTTTAATTTTCAGAAACAATATTTTGTTATCTCTATTTTAATTATAAAAATTCATTAATATTTTGAATAACGCGTTTTTCCCAAATGTAGAATTCCCAATAGGGAATTTATATATAAATGATATATCAAAGCAATAACAGCATTTTCCAAAATATTCTGAGTGCACGTTATTTCGTTTTGCTTAATGTTGCTTGTTGTTTTTTGATATTTTAAGTAATTCTGAATCGTTTGACACCAAAATTAGATCAGTATGTGTGTGTATGCCTAATAATTGAAATTCATTAAAATTTGGCATAACAAGCCGCGTTCTTCGCAAAATGAAATTTATATCAAATCTATAAAAGCTTTTATTTTATATTGCATGTACACAATATTTTGAACTACTAATTTTATGTTTGCTTGACTTTTCAAGTCATTCTAAATCGTTTGGCACCCAAATTGGTCACTAAATGTGTGTGCATGTTTAATTATAATAATTCATTAAGATTTGAAATAACAAGCCGAGCTCTTAAAATATACACCGTGTATATTAAATTTTGTATTTTGTTAAATGCATTCAGAACACCAAATAGAATAAAACTTAAAAAATATATTAAATTTAAATAATAACTTTACATATTATGTATAATGCTAAAATTGCATTGATTATTTTTTAGTAAAAATAAAATTTTTACTTTCAAAAGAACAGTTAAAAATTTTATCGAAAATTAATTGAAAGTTGCTAAATCTAATTTCTTATTGACCAAGTCTCTTACCTTATTTATTAGAAAATTTCTGCAACTGGCATTGAGGCTGACACTTTAGCATTATCTGAAAAAAAAATCATTATGTAATAACTTGTATTTTCAACAAAATTTAATGAATTATATAATTATTATTTCATAATTAGACAAAATTTATGTTAGATAAAAGTTGTACTCTAAAATTTTATAAACTACAGAACTTACGTCCTCTCTGCTATTATACTTATATTTAGGTAAACAGTTTTTTGGGTAAACTTTAAAAATTTTCGGGTATATATAATATATTATGAATTTTTTATCTCTATTTTAAGAGTGACAAAACCAATTTTTTATAATATCCTTCTTTGGACCTTTGTAATACATTTCAATTTTTTTACTTGAACCTTTGACGTTTTCTAACATAAGTTTTTTACATATTCAATAATATAATGACAGGCGCAGACTTCTTACGAAATAAACAACGTTGAATTATAAATCGTACGAAGTAGTTCAAAAACTTAAATCAAAAAGGCAAAAAATCGCAACAAAAAACAAAACCGTAATGTCTCGCTGTGTTCGGGCGACAGATGATTGATTGTGTCTTGCTCTCTATTATAAAGCTTTTAATATATGTAGTTTACAGATTAGTTTTTGATCTACATTAGTTTCAAAACAATTATATAATACGTTTATTAGAGTTTGTAACATTTCAGATATAAAGCATATTCAATAAATATTTAGACTTAAGAAAAAATAGAGACATCTTGAAGAATTTGAAAATAATTTATTGAAGTATGTAACTTCTATTTGAATCATCTTTTTTGAATTTCTTAAAGCTTTATACATTTTGAAATTAACATGCACAAACACACACACACACACACACATATATATATATATATTAGGGTGGTCCTTAAAATGGTCATTTTTTAATTTCCTTGCTCCCAGGGGCTCAAATGGTTCCAAATTGATAAAAAACAATTCTCTGAAAGTTTTAGCTCTTAATATTAACGTTTAGATAGAGCGCAATTCTATCAAACTTCGTATGGAAAGAGCATGGAAAAAAATTTTAAAATTAAAAAAAATGCTTTAGGTATAACTTAGCGACAAATGAATGAGTTTTATTCATTCATTTGTTCGCTAAATTACATCTAAAAAACATTTTTTAAATTTTTGAAAAATTTTCCATGCTATTTCCATACAAAACTTTGATTGAATTGCGCTCTATCTAAACGTTAATATTAAGAGCTAAAACTTTCAGAGAATTGTTTTTTATCTATTTGGAACCATTTGAGCCCCTGGGAGCATGGAAATTCAAAAATGACCATTTTAAGGACCACCCTAATATATATATATATATATATCTTCTTCTTATATATAAAAATGGAGCCCCAATATTATGTTAGATTCGCTAAAACTCGAAAACGGCTGAACCGATTTGGCCAGTTTTAGTCTTGAAATATTTGTGCAAATCCAGAGGTTGTGGGAAAGGTGAGAAATTATTTCAAAATTGCTTAGGAACTTAACATTTTCAATTTATTTATTTTTGTAGAAGCGTAATTTTAAATGAAATATTGCATGCGGCTCATTAGTCAAATGTCAAATTGTTTTGACAGATTATGTTCAATCAAATTTAATTGAATGTTTTAAATGAATATTATTTATTGTAGTAAGTAGTTTTATTTATAAGCAAAAACATTACTAAACGCGTTACCAGTGTTACCACAGACTCAATATCAATATGAACTTTTTGGAAATGTTTGAAATGACATTTTTGAATTTTCTAGAAGTTATACAAATATATGGTAAAACAACATTTGCCAAATCAGTCATATATTAGGTTGTCAAATATCTCCCTTCCGCTTTTTTGCTATTGGTTTATAATACAAAAAGGCGGAAGGGAGATATTTGACAACCTAATATATAATTTTATTTTAACATATGTGAATTTATTATAGAAGGACTCATAACATACATAATAATACATATACAATATATTAAAATATATTTTTTAAATTTAAATAGTATTCCATGATAATTTTCATTTACTAATAGAGCTAAACTTACTAAGCGTTGAAATTTATAATTTTTTTTTAAATTCAATTATTTTGAAATTTAATAAATTTTTAAAATACTCTCTTGCATTTCAGAGTTTAAATCTGTAATTTTTTAGTCTTTGTATAATTATTTGGAACATGTAACTTATTCAACAATCAGAAAAAATACATGATTTATTATTTTCAAACTTTTTTTCAGTTGACAGATTTTGCATTGTTGCATCTTATATATAGTAATAAATATCTAGAGTATCTTATAAATATACTCTTACTTATATACAGTAATAAATATCCTTCTATCATATTTTTTAATTGCATCCACCTACAATATTCTTTGATTTTTAAAATTGGGTCTTAATTGCTGTTTTTGCAACAAGACTTTGTCTTAGATTACTTTTCTTTTCAAAAAGTTATGTCTACTTATTACAACTGTATTTGTTAAACCCAAACACAATCTGTTTTTTAACGAGCAATGTTCTAACAAAAAATGTATTTCTTCACCAATGTCCTCTTCAGTCCGAGACATATATTTTTTTATACTCTTATAGAATGAATGGTATTTTTCGTAATGGATTTATACTCACATTGTATTGTATTAATTTCAGATAAACTAATATACGTATTCAATGCAACGTCTGGCTATTAAAAGAATGACAAGATTCTGCATAGATTTTTTTCGCGAATGAATTGAATGCGGGACAGATCAAAGGCGCAGACTTCAGATGTGAAATATATTCTCTCAGAAAATAACAATATAACATATATAGTTTCATATCTTAAAAAAATATATATAAAGAAACATTAGTTACAATATAATAAAAATAACTAATTAGAATATAAATATAACCTATTTTTAAAAATAAGTTATTAATGAAATAAAAATCAACAACTTAAAGCATGGATATACAAAGAAACTTCAGTCATAAAATCTCTTAATATAATTATTTTGTTTTTACTCATACAGTAATATCTGCAAGAATTAACTGTTATAAACACTAAGGTGCTACAAAACTGTACCCATTCCCAATCACGGTTTAAAAAAAAACGTCCTATATTTAGAACTTTGATTGATCAAAAATAAAGTTTATGTTCACAAACTTAAATCACAATTCTCCATTTTTTAGATTGAATAAGGTTATTAAGTCAAATCATGATAAATCAAAGTTTCGCATGACGTGTTAATTCATATAATGTTCTCAATGAGCTTTTTAATATAATATAATATAGTTGTGAACTGTCGATACGTCGGCTAGTTTGTGTATGTGTTTTGTCGAGCAGTAATGTCTCGTTATCATGTCCCGTAGTTTGTTCAGTGCTAGTGGCAGTGCTTTGTTTTGTATAGTCTGTAGTTTTCGTAAGTTTTTATTGGATGTCGCTAAGTACCATTGGTTGTAGTTTTGTTCATAAATAATATGACATAAATAAAAAACAGATATTTTAAATAGTGAACTGTTACAAATCCAATATTCTTTCCCAATGTATAATTTTAGCAAGATCAATTTAGCATAGTTGAAAATAAATTTCTATTCATGGTATATATCTAAATCTCAGTTCTAATTAAAAACACATTTCAACATCAGTTGTACCTAAATTCTCCATTTACATTTTGCATTTACATTTTTAGTTATATTTAGCTTTTTAGTCCTCTATAATTTGATTCATCATAAAAAATGGAGAATCAATTTTTAGCACTTAGGTGATGCAATTCCAGCTTGCTTTCCCAAATTATGGTTCCAGAATAAACAATTTACATTTAGAACTTAAAGAAAAACTGCTGTTCACCAAATCTATCTCAATATCATACTTAACTACAATTCTGCCCACATATCTTTCCTTGGCACCTTGTCTACCTCAACACGGGAAAGCTCTATATGTTACATTTCGCATGTTTCCCGTATGACACTTGCCACACAGAACAGTGTTCGAGACATATTTCATCTTAACATATCACACAAAGTTGCACCTGCGATGATACACAAACGACTGCACAAGGAGTCTTCGAACACATTTATTTTGATTTGCTCGACTATTGGACAAGCATTACCTTTCATCGGATATGAATAATATATGTTAGAGTTAGTCGAATTCTGCATGCTTATCTGTAATTGTAATTTATTTATTTCAATGTGATTTGATCTGGTTGAAGACGTGGGTAAAACGACACTGAATCGAAACAATTTGAAACTAGTAGGTATGTTGTTATTCATTAAATATTTATCGTTGTTGTAAGTAACATATTCAATTTTTTTTATTACCGCATTATTTAATGGTTAACTTCCCGTAGGGTACTTATAGTAATGGGCTAAAAATCGAAAATGAAAATGTTAGCATATCTTTACGTTTTGAAGGTTTCTGAACATTTTGTCATACCTCAGAAAAAATTGATGTGTATGTGTGTGTGTTTTGTATGTCCGCATTTTTTTGTCCACGTTTTCGAACGCATGGATCAACCGATTTGAATGGTTCAAAAAACATTCGATTTCTATTGATAGGGAGATGTGCTGATTAGTTCTTGGCAAAGACAGGTCCAGCCGCTACGGTAATACGGAGCAAAGAGTGCAAAAAATACAAATCGAGTTTTTGAGAGAACGGAGTATCCGATTGGAATGATTTAATAAACATTCAATTTGTAATTATTGGGAGAAGAGGTGATTAGTTTTTAGCAAAGGCAGGTCCAGCCATTTTGAAGATACAGATCTACATGTGTAAAAATGACAGATTCTGAGAGAACTAAGCGTCCGACTTGAATGATTCAAAGAAATTTCTGGTTGTTTAACAAAATAATTGATTTTGGAAAAAAAAAATTTTTTAATTTTTTTGTATATCGAAAATAATTCAGATTTTATTTTTAATTTTGAATAAAATTCTAATATACTTTAAACAAATAATTTCAACTTTGCAATACAGTTTATATAATTCTATAAATATTAGACATCAATGGTACAATATTTATAATAATCTAATGAATTTACAACATACTTATGGCAATCAAGAAATTAGAAATTAAAATCAAACCGTTTTATGATGTTCAAAAATATATTTAAACATACAAAAAACGTATAAATATAGAAATCTACAGTATAAGACAATCAAACTTGAAAACAAGAAAATAACAAATAATAAGTGTAGATTTTTAAATTGATTAAAGTAATCTTGTTAAAAAAAACTACTTTTATCGAAAGATATGCGACATATTTAGAGTGGATTCAATAATTCTGGAATATTAAATTCAAGAAACTACATGTGCAAAAAATGTGCTGCATATTTGTTATTGGATTTACCAATTGAGGAGTAATATATCCAATTGAAAAAAAAAATTAATTTATTATACTTTCATTCAGATTTTTGGTGGCAATTTCTTACGAAATGGCAATTTTAAAAACTTAAAATTATGTATCATATGTTAATTGCAATGAAGCAGAGAATTACCCACATCGATGGAAATTCAAGCAACAATTCATATACCAAAACGCAATAAAACTACAAGAAACGAATCCTTGTGTCGACGCAACTGTATTTAAGTCATGTATCTCTACCCGCAGTGAATCATAAATCACACGTTCACGAAGCTCGAAAATATGCATATCATACGGACACAAAGGAAATCGTTAAATAATCATAATTCATTAATGGGATTAACAGAGGATTTAAATAAATATTAAGGTGATAAAACTCGTAAAAAGTCATTTATAACAACGCAGCGCGTTGTAATACAGTTGTATACACGATAGCAAGAACTAACATTAAGAAAATATTGTAGGAATTAGACGAATATGATATTGGTAATTTAGTGGTGCATGGCATTGTGTTCTAAAGCAAAGTGCTGAAACTTCCTGTGCAATAATTAAATATTCACGAAATAAAAATAATCAATCATCAATAAAAATTTATTGAGCTTTCACACCGTATAATTGCTACCCTGTAGAGGAAGCAGCGATTTGGATCGGACTTATTTTTCTCACTTCTAAAACAAAAGTCCGCGTAACAACATATGTAATAAATAATCAATAAATATATCTTCTCAATATGAACTTAGTGACAAATCATTAGTGTAATAAGAATTGCAACAAATACATAAACTATATCAACAAATCAGTATTTCATACAGTCCAGAGCTACAAAAGCTACAGCCTAACAACTGAGTCAATCGATAAAGAAACTCGATACGCATAGACAAAATAATAGCAATTGATTTAGATTTCAAAATATTTATCATAATTAATGTAAAAAATTATCATCATATTTCATAGAAATAATATAAGTGCTTATACTTGGGCGACAATTTTTATCTACTTTTATTTAGAAGAACAAAAACAAATAAATAAAAACCTAATCGATTCTACACCGTTGACACAGAATATGCTTGCTGAATCCCTCTAATCGGATGATCTCAGAAACTGCTATTTTTGCATTATTTGCTCCGTATCTCCGAAGTCACTAAATCTGCCTTCGCACAAATATATTCTATTCATTTATTTATTTTAAATCAAATTCACTCATTATTATAAATCAAATTTTTCATTAAATTCTAATAGGATGTGCGGTTCTTTCGAAAACTGGTTGTTTTTGCTCTTTTTGTTCTATATCTCCGGCAAAGCTGGATCTGCCTCTAAACCATTTTTCTAAGGTATGCCAAAATATTCAGCAACCTTTGAAACGTAAAGATATGCAAGCATTTTCATTTCCGCCATTTCAATTTTAGCCAAATTTTTATCCAGCATGGTCATAACACCTTACAATTCTATAAGATCATCGTAATTAATTTCTGATGAAGTAATAAACAAGGAAAATCTGTTCAATTGAAAAATATCTCTCACCATTTTTCCTGAATGAAAGAATTTAGGAGATTAATTCAGCTCACGCACCTGCCTTAGGGCAATACTACACTTAATTTTATTATTATTACAGAAATTGAACCTTTAATTTTTGATCGCTGTTCGAGTAATATATAAGGCAAAATTCTTTTCAATTATGAGCATTATAGATCTCATTATAGATCTGCCGGAGTTTGAACTCCGCTCTGGACAACACGACATCGTGCAGTAGTGATGTCCATTTTCACTTGAAAATATAGATAAAAAATATGGTAAATAAAAACACTCAGCTCGCGGATCTGCTCTAGGGCAGTATTTATTATAATAGATATAATCCTTATAATTTTATTCATCATCAATATTAGCCAAAATTTCAGTCGGGCATGATCATAAAACCTTACAATTCTATACGATCATGGATTCACATCCCAAGTTGTTGTTCTCCCTCACAAAAAACGAATGCAAATAATCGCAACGCAAGTCTTGCAAAAGCCGCGCAGAGAGAACGAAATAAATCCGCAGTAAGAAAAAAGTGAAGAAAAAAACTTTTAACTATTGAATAGTTCATTCTTTGTCTTCGGGTCGGCCATTTTGGAAAAAAGCCCTCGAAAAGAAAGCACCATAAGCCATTGAAAGAACGCGTTTGAATATGTTACGATACGTGTTTGTTCCGTTCATTCGTGCGATCCGATGAATCGATGTGTGCGTGCGCGACTCAGAACTGGCACAACTTTGAGGGTACATCATGATGCCTCTCTCCACATACATACATAACATAGCTTCCACGATTTTTTGTGCTTTTAAGAAAACTCAATCCCGGTATTAGCACGGAAACGAAAGAACTCCGAGAAATAAATTTATATGTAACATGTTCATTCAAGTGAAAAAGTAAGACATTACAGTCGATACATAATACAATAAATAGCATATTGTTATAATCACAATAATTGTATTAAATCTAGTGGAGATGGCATTGCGCCCTAAGGTAAATTCTTGGTACTTTTTGTCGCGTAATTTAAATTTTTTAAGTGCTTTCAAGGTTTTTAAAAATTAATATTTTTTAAATCGCTGTGTTGCTGTATAAAAGACAAGTCGTTTTGCAGTTTAACGGCTAAACAAGGTAAATCTTAGCACCATAAAATGTAAACAAATTTGTACTTATAATTAAAATCTCTATAGAATATCTGACTTATTTTTAACTTTTTTATTTGATTTCCAAAACCGCTGGATCTATCTTTCCAAAAATTTAACCAATTTTTCATTATGTCAATACAAGCGATACGTTTTTTGAGTATTTTTTTTAACTCTGTTTTATTCAGCAATCAGAAATACATAAGAATTCCTATAAGCTAAATTGACAATATCTGAGAGCAAAATGTCTAAGAAGAACGCCAGTGAGATCTTCTTAGTTTAATAATTGATAAGATAATGTTATATTGAAGCTAATCTAAGAAATAAATTGAATTGTAATTTTTGGCGTTTTCTGTACCGTATTTTCAAAAAACCTTGACCTTTCAAAATATTAATTAACACGTCATCCCATCAATAGGAATCGAGTGCTTTTTGAATCATTCAAGTCGGTTGATCTGTGCTCTCGAAATTATCGCCGAAAAATTGTATCCGCGCACACACATACGTCAATTTTTCTAAGGTATGCCACAATGTTCAAAAAGCTTTGAAGTACAAAGAGATGCAAAAAATATTTTTTTTTGCAATTACTATAAATCTCCTCACGAGAAGTTGGTATTATATATACCTACTGTGGCTAAATCTTTATCAAAGGTCAATAAAAAATATTTATACTGATTACGTCTTAATTATAAATTTTATCTTTGACAATTAATGTTTAGTACTGTTCATATTAAAACGTAAAAAAATCTATATTCAAGTCCGCAATATTTTGTTTCTTTTGAGAAATTTTGATACCAAATTATATTTTAGGACCTAAAATCATTTTTTTCAAATTTTGAAAAAACAATGCGAATCACATTTTTGTGGCATATCTTAAAAAGATTTCTTACTTATAAAGACTAGATATTTCACAAAAACGAGATAAAGACCTAATATTTCGCAAAAATTTAATTAAAACTTTTGCATTTCTTTATTAATTTATTATTTCAATTTATGCATTTACTATAGTATTTTTTTTTCAATTATCTCAGTGAATTATATTATATTAAAGATTGCGCGTGTAAAATAGGTTCGCATGTTACTAGACTAATTTTAACTATTCCTCAGTTATGGTAGACATTTTCCCACGTCAGGATAACAAGATATTAAGAGCGAAATAGAAATTCTTGTTCTTTTTTTTAGAATCATTGTGTAAAATTGGATTAAAACAAACCACCTAACGATTATTTATGCAACTGTGTGCCTAATTATGAAATCTCCTTGAAGAAAATAGTAATAAAGCACGTTCTATATGTTATTGTTTCTCAGATTCTCTAAGTTTGAAATGCGTAGAAATTGTGAATTGATTGAATACAATGAAAGAATATTTTGCATTCGAAACGACCAGAACTAACTCAGGATCAGTATTTATTATTGCACACTTTCATCAATATAGCTTTGTATGCTTGGACTACTGCAATGCATGAAATTAATTATTTCGATTTCTTATTTGTTTCATCATTTCTGAATTAGAAAATATAACATTTTAGTACAACCATCAATATAAATGCGTAGCTACATTTTAATTTATATTAGATAAAATAGTGTAATATTTACCTTAGAAGAAGCTTAAAAATGAATGTTACACATGGACGTGTATAATGGCGGTTTTGTTACTTTTATTTGTTACAGAAATTTTGATCGCAAAATCTATTTTTTTGTTATCTCCTCTCTATCTTTGTTATTAGATAGTAATAATTTAAAATAGTTCGTTTTTCATCATTCATAAATAATGTTATGGTCAGAATACTCCAGGCATTTATTTCATTAAATAGTTGTGTTAATGGAATCGATAAAATTGTATAGTTTTTTTTTTTTTTTTTGATTTTGAAGATTTTTATTTCATTTAATATGAAATGCAAACCTGTATAATATTTTACCTAAATACTAATGTTCAATTAAAGATAACTGAAACAATTATTACTGTAATACAATTTAACATTAATTTTACTATAATCGTATTGATTCTTAGGAGTATTCTGGTCTAGAGGCATGAATTTTATGCAATGTTTGAAAGGCTGTAAAAAGCCTTTTACTATATTTTTTACAAATTAGTAATTAATGTTTTGAGAATATAAATTAAAAATTACCATATAGATTAATTCTAGAAGACAATGAAGTGGGCGATTTCAAAAAATTGGGACTTGACCATATACATGATTTCAACCCTCCAAATAATCCAAAGAAGGAAACAGATATAAATCATTAATTTAGAATAATGGTGCTATATTATAAACTATGGAAAAGCGAAAATAATTGGTTTTCACAAAATAGCGGCTACCAGAAAAAAATTATTACAACTATTTTTGACATTCTTGAATTTTTTTAAAAATAGTAGAAATTGAATTTCGTTCATATTGAAGAGAAATATATATAAAAACTCTGTAAAAATTTCAAGTACATCGGTCTAGTAGATTTTGAGAAATCGTGGGTATCAGCTGTGGCGTAATCGGTAAGGACGTGGTATAGTAGTTAGTACCCGGATAGTCCCGGGTACAATCCCGACCACGGACAAACTCGACATCGAGTAGTATGATATCAACTTTCCACTTGAGTCATAGATCTCAAATATAATTTGAAGTGAAAATCGCTTTTCGTGGAAATTGCGCAATTTAAATAAATACCAACACTATTAGGTATACATATATAAAATTAGTCCATAGTAATAGCAAAAGAAAAATTAGTAATATGGTTGCCGTCTCGAAGAAAATAACAGATTAAAAATTTTGTCGCTAAGTTATACCTAAAAAACATTTTTAAAATTTAGAATTTTTTTCCATTTTATTTCAATACAAAGCTTTGATTGAATTGCGCACTATCTAAAAATTAATATTAAAAGCAAAAATTTAGAGAATTTTTATCCATTCGGAAGCACTTAAGCCCCTGGGAGCAATAAAATTTGAAAAGGTCCACATTAAGGATCACCTTAACACACACACACACACACACACACACACACACACACACACACACATATATATATATATATATATATATATATATATATAATATATATAATAAGAATAATAATAATAAAGTAATTTTTTGCAAATGCCCCACTGCTCATTTCTAGAATACAAAACATTAATAGACTCTCTCATTCTCATTTAATATTGATGCTTCCCATAACATCAACTGTTTTTCAATGTGACAGAAGTGGAATCCGCGGTAAGAATTTTCCATAAAACGACTGCGTCTCGTCTTTCAAATAGAAGAAACGCAAGCAAAGTCTCCAGTTTTCGCAATGCGATGTCGTCGCTACTATTACACTGATATTGTTCTTTCAATATCATCCCCTTTGGGGAAGGTGGAGACTCACCCCTAGACTTGGTGGTGAGGGTCCGCGCGCTTGTTCGCTAGCTCGCGTCGCCAGAACACTACAATCACTCGAGAACGAACGCGACACTGAAATACCGAGACTCCTCAAAAGAGACTGTTCGGGCCGATGCCGAACTAGGGATGGTAATAATTGTCTCTCTATTTGAAAAATCGAGTAACAATCTGTGAAATATTTAAAGATATTTAATACAAGACACTTTAAACTACCTCCTCCATATGGACCTCAACTCTTAAGTAGGATGAAATCAATAAAACAACTGAAAAACACAATGATATGTATATGGATAAATGACCTATGATAAGCAATAAGGTAGGATTTTTAGTAATCGATTTAGTATTTTTTGCAAATTTTCAAAATTTAACTATTCTAGAATATGTGCACAAGAGAATTTTTTTGGTATTTATATTAATTTTGGATACATCTATCGTCCCTCTATTTGAAATATCGACTAACAATCAGTGAAATATTCAAATACATACAATACAAGGCACTTTAAACTACCATCTCCATATGGATCTTAACTATTTTTCGAAACATGGCTGTTCGACTACGATAATCATCCCCTGTTTAAACAGGAATTCCTTCTTCGAAACTGTCACTTTCGATACGATAACCACGATTTCTCAACTTCTACTTGACCGATTTACATAAAATTTCAGTTCATGCCAAATTCCGATATTTACTATTTTATAAAATTTGAGATTTTTTTTCAAACAGTTGCTATTTTGTAAAAAAATAACTTTGTGATAATATGTACGAAAAATAATTCACACGAAAGCGACAATAATGTTTAATAATAATGTTTTAAAATGTATTATATTTTATTTTTCAGTATTTGGAGGATTATACATATGATGGGAATGGTCAGGTGTCAATTTTTAAGACCGGCCACTTTATCAGCTTCTAGATTGAAAGTTTGGTACCATTATTATTTTTTTCATATTTTCAAAACATTGTACTTTAATAACTTGTAAAAAAAAACATAATAAAATAATTATTAGCCCTTTCTTACGGCATTCAAAAATCGCACAAAATTCATCCCTATGAACCAGAATACCCAATGTAATTACCCAATTCATTTTGTTTATAAATTTAGGTGCTAATTCTCGGATAAAAAGAAATGTTATGGTAATGCTTTGCTTCGGGTCTATAAGCGTAAAATTGGTAGTCATAACTGTAAAAAATTTATGCATTTGCTGTGTGATCAAGCGTTTTACACATCAAAAAATCTAACTTCGCTTATGTGTTATCAAAGAGATATCATAAAGTTGCAGTTATAATAAAATTGTTACTTGACGTTTGTGCGTTTGAGTTTAGGTTGGAACTGAACAACGAATAAGCAATATTCTATTTTATGTAGACCGTTACTTAAAGGGTCAAACCCTTATCAAAGTTGAAGTACAAATATTAACCAATAATTG
>NW_020537914.1:0-34312 GCF_003426905.1 Ctenocephalides felis | reverse complement strand
GACCAAGACCGAGACCGAGACCAAGATCAAGACCAAGACCAAGACCGAGACCAAGACCGAGACCAAGACCGAGACCAAGACCAAGACCGAGGAGACCAAGACCAAGACCAAGATCAAGACCAAGACCGAGACCAAGGAGACCGAGACCAAGACCGAGACCAAGAAGACCGAGACCAAGACCGAGGAGACCGAAACCGAGGAGACCGAGACCGAGGAGACCGAGACCGAGGCGACCAAGACCGAGGAGACCGAAACCGAGACCAAGACCGAGGAGACCGAGACCGAGGAGACCAAGACCAAGACCAAAACCAAGACCAAAACCAAGACCGAGACCAAGACCGAGACCGAGACCGAGACCGAGACCGAGACCGAGACCGAGACCGAGACCGAGACCGAGACCGAGACCGAGACCGAGACCGAGACCGAGACCGAGACCGAGACCGAGACCGAGACCGAGACCAGACCCAGACCGAGACCCAGACCCAGACCGAGACCCAGACCGAGACCGAGACCGAGACCGAGACCGAGACCGAGACCGAGACCGAGACCAAGACCGAGACCGAGGAGACCGAGACCGAGACCGAGACCGAGACCGAGATCAAGACCGAGACCAAGACCGAGACCGAGGAGACCGAGACCGAGACCAAGATCAAGACCAAGACCGAGACCTAGACCGAGACCAAGGAGACCGAGACCAAGACCGAGACCGAGAAGACCGAGACCAAGACCGAGGAGACCGATACCAAGACCGAAGAGACCAAAACCGAGACCAAGACCGAGGAGACCGAGGAGACCGAGACCGAGACCAAGACCGAGATCGAGACCGAGACCAAGACCAAGACCGAGACCGAGACCGAGGAGACCGAGACCGAGACCAAGACCAAGGAGACCGAGACCGAGACCGAGACCGAGACCGAGACCAAGACCGAGACCAAGACCGAGACCAAGACCGAGACCAAGACCGAGGAGACCGAGGAGACCGAGACCGAGGAGACCGAAACCGAGACCAAGACCGAGACCAAGACCGAGACAAAGACCGAGACCGAGACCGAGACCGAGACCGAGACCGAGACCGAGACGGAGACCGAGACCGAGACCGAGACCGAGACCGAGACCGAGGAGACCGAGACCGAGGCCGAGGAGACCGAGGAGACCGAGACCGAGACCGAGGAGACCGAGACCGAGGCGACCAAGACCAAGACCGAGGAGACCGAGACCAAGACCGAGACCAAGACCGAGTCTCAGTCTTAAATTTAAATTTAAGTCTGAGACTTTAATTTTTTTTTTTGGCAATGTTACACAACTCGATCCATCACTCATCTTGTGCCCTAGCTGTATCTTGCCCGATAATTTTAAATATAATATGAAACTATTCATATTATATTTAAAATTAAGCACATGGTTAGTAAAACTATAAAAAGCATTTTGATTACATAATATCTTTGCTTTAAAATTCTTGAAAGTGTAGTGATTGTATTCAAATGGAGTCTCCACGGACCCCTTTGTCAATTCTCCTGATCTAAAAATAAGATTGCGTAAGCATAAAGCAATGGCATTTTTTATTGAACGCTGATTTTATAGTAATATAACTTGGAAAATATTCTCGCCCGAAACATGAAGACACAAGGAATGATTTCAATCACAATCTCCGATGTAATGATGTAATGTTCTCGCCCGGCAAGTCCCAAAAGAAAGAATGAATTTTTTGGCGGCTTTTTCCGACATGAACCATAGATATATGCGAAGATGTGCTACTGCAGAGTGTGCAAATAAATAAAATAAAAATTGTTCAAATAAAATAAAAATCGTTTAAATAAAATAGTCAAATAGCTTCAAATTTAAAATAAATAGTCAAAAAGTTTCAAATTTAAAATAAATAGTCAAATAGTTTCAAATTTAAAATAATCAGTCAAATAGTTTCAAATTTAAAATGAATAGTCAAATAGTTTCAAATTTAAAATGAATTGTCAAATAGTTTCAAATTTAAAATAAATAGTCAAATAGTTTCAAATTTAAAATAAATAGTCAAATAGTTTCAAATTTGAAATAAATAGTCAAATAGTTTCAAATTTAAAATAAATAGTCAAATAGTTTCAAATTTAAAATAAATAGTCAAATAGTTTCAAATTTAAAATAAATAGTCAAATAGTTTCAAATTTAAAATAAACAGTCAAATAGTTTCAAATTTAAAATAATTAGTCAAATAGTTTCAAATTTAAAATAATTAGTCAAATAGTTTCAAATTTAGAATAAATAGTCAAATAGTTTCAAATTCAAAATAAATAGTCAAATAGTTTCAAATTTAAAATAAATAGTCAAATAGTTTCAAATTTAAAATAAATAGTCAAATAGTTTCAAATTTAAAATAAATAGTCAAATAGTTTCAAATTTAAAATTAATAGTCAAATAGTTCAAATTTAAAATAAATAGTCAAATAGTTTCAAATTTAAAATAAATAGTCAAATAGTTTCAAATTTAAAATAAATAGTCAAATAGTTTCAAATTTAAAATAAATAGTCAAATAGTTTCAAATTTAAAATAAATAGTCAAATAGTTTTAAATTTAAAATATATAGTCAAATAGTTTCAAATTTAAAATATATAGTCAAATAATTTCAAATTTAAAATAAATAGTCAAATAGTTTCAAATTTAAAATAAATAGTCAAATAGTTTCAAATTTAAAATAAATAGTCAAATAGTTTCAAATTTAAAATAAATAGTCAAATAGTTTCAAATTTAAAATAAATAGTCAAATAGTTTCAAATTTAAAATAAATAGTCAAATAGTTTCAAATTTAAAATAAATAGTCAAATAGTTTCAAATTTAAAATAAATAGTCAAATAATTTCAAATTTAAAATGAATGGTCAAATAGTTTCAAATTTAAAATAAATAGTCAAATAGTTTCAAATTTAAAATAAATAGTCAAATAGTTTCAAATTTAAAATAAATAGTCAAATAGTTTCAAATTTAAAATAAATAGTCAAATAGTTTCAAATTTAAAATAAATAGTCAAATAGTTTCAAATTTAAAATAAATAGTCAAATAGTTTCAAATTTAAAATAAATAGTCAAATAGTTTCAAATTTAAAATAAATAGTCAAATAGTTTCAAATTTAAAATAGTCAAATAGTTTCAAATTCAAAATAAATAGTCAAATAGTTTCAAATTTAAAATAAATAGTCAAATAGTTTCAAATTTAAAATAAATAGTCAAATAGTTTCAAATTTAAAATAAATAGTCAAATAGTTTCAAATTTAAAATAAATAGTCAAATAATTTCAAATTTAAAATAAATAGTCAAATAGTTTCAAATTTAAAATAGTCAAATAGTTTGAAATTTAAAATAAATAGTCAAATTTAAAATAAATAGTCAAATAGTTTCAAATTTAGAATAAATTTTCAAATAGTTTCAAATTTAAAATAAATAGTCAAATAGTTTCAAATTTAAAATAAATAGTCAAATAGTTTCAAATTTAAAATAAATAGTCAAATAGTTTCAAATTTAAAATAAATAGTCAAATAGTTTCAAATTTAAAATAAATAGTCAAATAGTTTCAAATTTAAAATAAATAGTCAAATAGTTTCAGATTTAAAATAAGTAGTCAAATAGTTTCAAATTCAAAATAAATAGTCAAATAGTTTCAAATTTAAAATAAATAGTCAAATAGTTTCAAATTTAAAACTAATAGTCAAATAGTTTCAAATTTAAAATAAATAGTCAAATAGTTTCAAATTTAAAATAAATAGTCAAATAGTTTCAAATTTAAAATAAATAGTCAAATAGTTTCAAATTTAAAATAAATAGTCAAATAGTTTCAAATTTAAAATAAATAGTCAAATAGTTTCAAATTTAAAATAAATAGTCAAATAGTTTCAAATTTAAAATAAATAGTCAAATAGTTTCAAATTTAAAATAAATAGTCAAATAGTTTCAAATTTAAAATAAATAGTCAAATAGTTTCAAATTTAAAATAAATAGTCAAATAGTTTCAAATTTTAAATAAATAGTCAAATAATTTCAAATTTAAAATAAATAGTCAAATAGTTTCAAATTTAAAATAGTCAAATAGTTTGAAATTTAAAATAAATAGTCAAATTTAAAATAAATAGTCAAATAGTTTCAAATTTAGAATAAATTGTCAAATAGTTTCAAATTTAAAATAAATAGTCAAATAGTTTCAAATTTAAAATAAATAGTCAAATAGTTTCAAATTTAAAATAAATAGTCAAATAGTTTCAAATTTAAAATAAATAGTCAAATAGTTTCAAATTTAAAATAAATAGTCAAATAGTTTCAAATTTAAAATAAATAGTCAAATAGTTTCAGATTTAAAATAAGTAGTCAAATAGTTTCAAATTCAAAATAAATAGTCAAATAGTTTCAAATTTAAAATAAATAGTCAAATAGTTTCAAATTTAAAATTAATAGTCAAATAGTTTCAAATTTAAAATAAATAGTCAAATAGTTTCAAATTTAAAATAAATAGTCAAATAGTTTCAAATTTAAAATAAATAGTCAAATAGTTTCAAATTTAAAATAAATAGTCAAATAGTTTCAAATTTAAAATAAATAGTCAAATAGTTTAAAATTTAAAATAAATAGTCAAATAGTTTCAAATTTAAAATAAATAGTCAAATAGTTTCAAATTTAAAATAAATAGTCATTGTTTTAAAAAAAACATAGAAATTGTTTAAAAAAAATTATCCAAAAATATTGTAAATCATCAGAACATGCTTTAAATCTGATAATGTTTAAAAATAGTCAGAAAATGTTAACAAAACATAGAAACTGTTTAAAAGTGTCAGAAAATATAGTATTTTGTCAGAAGATATTGTAAATTGCTAGAAAATATAAATGTATAAAAGTGTGAATGGTCTAACTAAAATAAAATAAAATCTCCATTTTAACTGCATTTCAACATTAGTAAGATTGTCATGGGAACATTTCTTCAAATTGCATATCGAGGTTTTTATTTGGAGCCTCACGTGCTGTCAAAAAAGTCTGCAAAGAGGGGCATAATAAATAAAAAAAGGGTAATAAATAAATAAACCTTGAGCATCTTTTGCTCATTAAGAGAAACAGAATTATAGCTAAAAAATGGAACATCGAACCAGATGTTACCAAATCCCAACATCTTATCGTTTCATTAAGAAGCCACGCAAGACCTGATAAAAAAATCTAATAATGCATGTAGATAGTAAACTAAATTGGAAAATGTACATAATAATGAAAAAGGAATAAATAGATTTAAAATTGAAGTACCTGAACTGGCTCATAGGCAGATCATCCAAACTTTGATTACAAAATAAGCTTCTCGATGATAATTCTAATATCGACACATGGTATATAACATATTTGTATAATTCAGAAAGCCCAAAACAATATACTGAGAATGATATGCAGCACTTGATGGGTTTATATATAATTCACGAGGACCTAAAAATTCCCAATAGAAGTCATTAAAAGCAGAAGGTTGATTGTTCGAGACAAATTGGATACATATGTCAATCCCAGTCAGTCGAAAAACTAAAGAGAAAATGGCTGAGTGATCTATGATCCAGAACATAATTCTGCAAGTTATTTATAATTACTATTTGCTCACTTATTTAATTCTATTTCTTTTACTACATTTTTTAACTCCCCTTAGGGTAAGTTATACTAATCGTGAGGATTCTGGACATTTTGACATACATTACAAAAAATGGATGTATGTGTGCGTGTCAAAAATGTTAATGTTTTTAAAAATAATTTTTGGTACGGGAAGTTCCAGCAAGTTGCCTTAAGGAACGATGCCGTGCGCCCCACTAGTTTTATTTCGATTTTCAACATCTTTGCTTGTAACTTACAGGTTATGTTGTAAAAATATTACCTATAAGTGTATATATAACTTTTAAGTATAAAAAAATCTGTATTGGAATTCGATGCATCAAAACTGACTACTAAATCACAAGCAAGAATCAGCACGAACCCATAAAACTCGTTCTTAACAAAACTATCAAATGTCTATATACTAAATGTCTATTACCATACCTTTCAATTACTATCCGATCCGTTGCTCGTGACTTCTAAGGGTGCTCCATTTTTCTTGCATCACAAAATATTTCTTGCACAACTAACTACATTATTTATATAGCACTCACTTCTTTTTTTTGCCATTTGTTTTCACTAGAATCCCATAAAGAACTAAGGCGCCTTCAATAAGTGCTGACAGGTCGCCATTTTGTGCAACTTCAGAGTTTTCGATCGGTGAACAGTAGCGCTACAAAGGGCGCCAATTTCAAATTTGAATTTTGACTAAATGATATATGCAAATTGTTATAACTTTATTTCACATTTGTAACGCATTGCAAATATAATAAGTATTGAAGTAAAACTTTTTTGTTGTTGTATGAGATGGCATTCAAGTAAAAATAAATACATCATTTAACAATTTTGAATAACGTTCATCAGCAATATGGTAACACTCGTGATGCACACATTTATTAGTGTCAACCATTATACACATTTATATAATAATGATAAATTATATATTTATAATAGCATTAAAAATATGTATAATATTTACAAACAATAATGTAATTAAAGTCATACTTCGGATATGACATTGTCGGTTTGTCATTGTAATTAGCATTTAAAAATGAACCTTCATTAAAGAAATGAAGTAATTGCTGATTAATAAATTCACACGGTAAACTTGTAACAAATAAATAGTTTATTTATAGCATAGATGTCCATTATAAAGTAAATATGTATAGAAATGATACAAACCTACACAAACTATTCTTGTGCTTCAACTCTTGTTTAGATTAATAAATCTGAATATCAATTTATTCTTTATTATGCAACTTTGTAATACTTAGCATGATCGAAAAACATGTAGACTTCATCTAAACTACCAAAAATATCTGAGATATAATTCTGAAAAGGATATATCTTAGGCATGATAGAATAAAGGTGTACTGCTTCAATATTTTTTATTATCTATAAAAATGCAGATAATTATTATGTTAAACAACGCCAAATATTGTTTTTGCAACTTCACTCATCATGTAATAATTCTGTTTGAAGAACTTCATGTAATTAAAATTAACATACATTCATTGGCTGATGGTATTTTTTTTTACTTTTTTGTTGACGATATAATTTCAGTCTTCGAGCAGCTATAAAACCTGTCTTGACTGAAAAATATTTTCTATTTTGACTTGTTTTTTGTTTTAAATCTTGTTTTTATATTCATTTAATTAATACTTTGCTCTTATTTAAAATCAAATCAGTGTTAAATTGAACCATATAATATATAAAAGATATACAAAATATATCAATTTTTATTTATACAAAATACAAAAATTAAACGCATATTTAATTTAATTAAACGAATACCTTGAAATTAAATTAGTAACAAAAATATGCACATACTTTATTTATTTAATAAAAAAAAAAACTTTCTGTTTAGTTTTACAATCCCAGACAACACAAGACAACCTGGAAAATGTCCACAGGATATCCACGCGCGCACATTCATTGTTCCTGCTATATCCTTACGGATATCCTGCTTATCCTGACTATATCCGAAACATGTTAATATGTCGCACCTACGGGACGTTCTGTAGGATATCCCGCGCGGGATATTCCGGACATAAACCGGACATGAATAGGATTTAATTATGGAATTGTTTTTTACTTTTTAGATGAAAAATAAATTTGGATTAAAAATAAAATAAAAGAACTCAATTTCACAAAGTAAACTTTTATTACAAAATAACAAAATCCTGAGATAATTTTATAACAAAATCTAATATATACAACTTTAATTCAAAATAACTTATTTTACAATATTAAAAATATAATTAATTCGGCATTCAATCCCAGTTTATGGTTGATTTTCTCTCCTGAAATAGAAAACAAATGAATAAATGCATATATATGTATATATGTATATATATATATATATATATATATATATATATTTTTGAATAGTCTTGAATTTGATGTTGATATATATGTTTAATTTGAGTTTAATATTCGGGCGTAACATCAATAAAAATACTAGACGCCATCACCAGCAGATGGAGTGAAATTAGCCTTCACACCACATTATCTTTACATTGGTTTAGAGAAATCATCAAATTCATTGTCTCTAACACCTATTTTGAATTTAATGGATCATTTTATTATCAAATTTTTGGCACCCCAATGGGATCTCCCGCATCTCCGTCTTTAGTAGAAATTTCCTTACAATTAGTAGAAAACAAAATTTTTAATAATTATAACAAACAAATCTTTTATTACCGATATGTAGACGATATCATTACTTGTATTCCGGAAGAAGACATTAACATATTTACTGATAATTTTAACAATTTTAATAAAAAACTACAGTTTACCGTAGAATTAGAGACAGTGAATTCGATTAGTTTTCTAGACATCAGACTAATACGTACAAATGACCACCGACTAATTACTAACTGGTACCAGAAACCAACTAGCTCCGGACGATACATAAATTACCACTCATACCACCCTCTTAAAATGAAAATAGCGACAATAATAAATTTAACAGACTACGCCATATTACTATCTGACAAAAACTTCTGGGACACGAACATTGACCTGGTTATAAACACACTGAAAAACAACTCATATCCTACGAACATAATCAACTCGGTCATAAATAACAGACGCAGTTACATTTTTAACAAACAAAAAGACCTCACAGACCATAAAAACCGTTTAGACTTAGAATCATATACTGGTGTCATTTGCCTACCGTACGTAAAAGATTTATATTTCTCGTGGAAAAAATTATTTCAACAGTGTGGCATTCTGTTGGTATGTAATTGTGATGCATCCCTTAGTTCAATTTTTACACAAATGAAATCTAAGTTCAATTTTGACCGGCTCAGGAATTTAGTATATCAAATTAATTGCTCTAATTGCGAACTCTTTTATATTGGAGAAACTAGCCAAAACCTGAGTAAACGCCTTAATCAACACAAAAATAATTCAAAAAATCCCAAACAATTTAAAACAATGTTAACTGAGCATATTAAAAATTTAAATCACAATATCGATTTTTTTAACCCTAAAATTTTACATTTTGAAGAGAATACAATTAAAAGAAGATTCGCTGAGGGGTTGTTTTTACAATTACATAACGACAAAGTGATAAACAAACGCTTTGACAATACGGCCCTGAACGAAGCGAACACGTGGTTTCTTAATAGCGTGTCAAAATTCCTTAAAAAATAACAAAATCCCATCGCCTTTTAAATTTTCCAAAAAATATCAACACATGCTAAAAACTACTTTGAGAAAGTTGTGACATTTCTATCCTAAACTCCGAAGAGTAAATACATAGTTTCGACAACTTGTCAAGTTATCATGATTATTAGTGTGTTTTACCATTTGTGATGTTTGTGTTAAAAAATACATATCTTATCAATGTGCACATACTCATACCATGGATTAATAATGGTTTCATATGCTATATTAGGATACAAAAATGTAAGTGTTTTATTACTGTTATTATTATTATTGTTTTTCCATGAAATTTCCTTTCATATAATTTATTTAGTTTCAATTTTTATAGTTAACTTGATTACCACTGAATGATGGCTAAGATGCTAGCCGAAACGTATGGATTTTAAATAAATAAAATTTTTTTAAAAAAACTCATACTATTTTTATTGATGTTACGCCCGAATATTAAACTCAAATTAAACATATATATATATATATATATATATATATATGAGTAAGTTCTTTAAGAGTGATACATCAATCAAAATAGACAGAGATTTATAAAATAATCTCTAATTTCAAATATATCGACACAATTTGATGTCATTACGAGTGAATATTAAACTTGTTTTTTTACATCTAAAAATGTGTACAAAGCACAAATTTTGCACTAATATTGATACAACTACATATTTTTATTTGTACATATTGATACAATATATACAAAAAACAAAATAGTAGATACAAAAGACATATAGTACACATCTCACAAAAATGCCTTGCATAATATTTATTGGCTCGTCGCAGCCAGCTTTTTGCAGCCTCTGAAACAGAAAACTATGTCTCATGCGGCAAATTTTTCAAAGCAATTCCTGGAATTAATTATATATTAGTTTTATTCATAATTTACAACACATCATAAGTATAAGATATATAAATTACCTGTGATGACATCGCAAGGCACTAGATCCCAAAATTTATTTTTGCCCTTTCCTCGTCCCTAGCAAAACTCTTTGTCCAAACCATCATCAAAAATGGATTTTCATAGCTGGACTCTGATGGCTAAATACAGAATCTAAAGAGAAAGTTTGTTTAGTATATGATAAAGTTAACAAATAAAAATAAATCTATATAAACTTATGATTACCAATTGTATTTTGATATCTTTGCTCAGAAGAATAGCCTCCATAAGTTGAAGCTCCTCCAACAAACATAGTGGAGAGCATTTCTTCTTTGTTAATTCTCTATCAAACACAGCATTTGATACAAAATTAGGCATGGTTGCTGGATAAGCTGGGTAGAAATGTCAGCATTAAATTAAAAATTCTATTTGTACTAGTAACATAGTATTTCAAATAACAGTACACAGAAAGCTTTAATTACCATCGTTTATATCTGCCCCCCTTTCAATATGTTGCTGCAATATTTATAACACACACGCACATATAATTATATAGAACACATGAAATTTCCACTAATATTACTCAATTTTAGAGTATTTTGATAAATAATATTAATTATTTATAACACACGCTCATATAATTATATAAAACAAACAAAATTTTCACTATTATTGCTCAATTACTCAAAAACTATGATAATTTGACATATAGCGTCTATTGATAACGCTTAAACCTTAAAGGACGCTCCATGCCTACAGCATACAGCCGACGCGACGAAAGAGAAAGGGACAAACATATACGTTTAGAGGTCTCAAGCCGTGCGCGTATGAGACCGACATGTTCCTGAACCGTGCGTTATACCTGCTCGAGTCCTTTGGTTTTGATACGTCCCCTTGCATATTCATAGGATATTCATAGGATATCGTGATTGATTGATTGATTGATTGATTTAGACACTGTAAGTGACTCTAGTTTATTAGACATTGAATGTCATATTGTTAGTGTTGTCCAATAAAGTGGTTATAATTACGGAAGAGCTTGTATTTTTATTTACACCAAGTCTTCCAGCTAATACCTCTAGGAAACTACCCCCGTTCGAGGAGACTTATCAAACCAGTACCCCGCTTATCATATATCTGTGGACGAGTTGAGCTTGGGTTGCTAGGATTACCCCTACATAGCTAGAAGGACCCAGAAGCAACCAAGTCAACAACCACGCCGTCACAATTCATGGTGGCTTAGCGGTTTTTTCCCTCGTAGCGCTGAAGAATTTTCTGACGGAGACATCGAGTTCAAAGCTGCCACAACTCGACAAACCGAACGATCATTCGCAGCACAAACTAAGGGATGGTGGCGCCTACCGAAGAACTTTAGAACGAACGCGAGACTACGACTAACTTGGACATAACTATCTCATCGGATTCAAGTAAGCAAATCGAAATTTAATCATATCTCAAGATGGAACCCATTTTTGAAGAAGCTAGAAAAGGTAAAGATAATAGTATAGAAATAAATAAATTTAGAATTCAATTAGCAATTAGCACTATACCCGAATTCAATGGCAATTCAGATGACCTTTATAGATTTTTAAGTACTGTAGACTCAATTTTAGATGATGTAGATTTTGAGACCTACAAATTTATATCAAAAATTGTTATTTGTGAATTAAGTGGAATAGCTTTTGATTGCATTAGACGGGCTGATTATCAGTTATGGAATAATATCAAACCTATTCTAATTAAACGTTTTAAAGATAGAAGGTCCATCGCTGAGTTACATCACGAGCTAGCAACAACAACAAGAGAAAATGGGGAATCGATTGAGGAATTTGCAGAGAAACTTGAGAGTTTGCTTACGTTAATAAACAACGAATGCTATTTTACACAAAATGAAATAGCGTATCCATCATATTGTGACTTGGCTTTGGCAGTTTTTGTTAAAGGCCTACCATTGGACTTGAAAATTATAGTTAAAGCAGCCAAACCGGAAAATTTGAAAGATGCTATGCACATTGCTGCAAAGGAAGAAAAATATTTAAACATCAGATCTGATAAAAAATACAACCCATTCGTCACTTGCAGATACTGCAAGAAAAGGGGACACCACATTAACCAATGTCGAAAACTTACAAATAGGAAAAGAGATGACAAACTTAGAATCTACAATGGTGGAAATGACGATAGAATGGACTACGAAAGTAATAAGGATCTGAAATATACAACAACATATGATGATACATACAAGGCATTCATAACAACTAAAGAAGAGTCCGAAGAGTCCGGAGAATCCGAAGAATCCGAAGAACAAAAAGAGTCCGAAGAGTCCGAAGAATCCGAAGAACAAGAAAAATACAAAGCAGAAAGTTTGACTCACAACATCAAAATAGAAGAGTTGACGACAATCGCTGCAAATTCATACGAAGAAGAAAAGGATCTATATGTGGCCGAAGATATGGAACAAACCATACGTGCAAATTCATACGAAGAAGAAAAGGATCTATATGTGGCAAAAGATATGGAACAAACCATACGAACAAATTCATACGAAGAAGGAAAGGATCTGAACATATATGTGGCACAAGATATGGAACAAACCCAAGATGAGGTTTACGACATGAAAGAAATTAATGATAAACAAGAAGAAATAAGAATACTTAATGATGAAGGACCAGAATATATGAAAACTATTCCCATTAAAATAAAGAAGGAAAAGAAAAAGAAAAGAAATATTAAAAGAAGAAAAATTAATGATGAAATTATAGAAGAAAATAATCAAGAAACCAGGGAATATAAAGTTAATATGATAAGAAAATTACCTTCACAACGAAAATTGTCAATAAATGAAAATATAGCCACTATTACAGATATGTTCAACCGTAAGAATATGAATTTGAACACAAAGGAGAAATATGCACATTTACAAAGCCAAAGCAGCAGAAAATTGATATCGTCGCAAACACATGTAAAGAAGAGAAACAATCCCGATTTTATTATATTCAGAACAGCACCAAAATTGTTTAATTTTAAATACCGGAAGAAACTAAAAACTCGCCAGGTGTAAATACAATAATAACACGCAAGTCATTTTGTTTGGTTGACATAAGCGAATTCTCATATTTCAAAGCAGCATTTGTCCAATTTTGATTACCCAGCAAATTTTGAATATATCAAGTATTAACAATACAACGTAAATTTAAATTTTCATTAATTACTATTTATGATTTAAATTATCAAATGCAAGATTCTTTACGCCATTAATATTTTTTTGCAGATTTTAAAGACATTTTTCATATTATGATTTTTATGCTCTATTGATATAAAAGTTTTTTTAAAAAAAATTATTTGCATCATTTATGGTAAGTTGTTCGAAACATATTTTGTTTTACCGGAATAAGATTTTAAATTTCAGTGATGCCTTTACATAATCAGCGACCATCTAAATTGCATTCAACTGCTGATTTTTTTTGTATATATGTTATTAAAGATTTATTAATGTGGAGATAAAAATAAAATTATTATAAGATTTTTTTTTCAGAGCACATTATTTGTAAACATATTCTAACAGTAATGACACTTTTGAGGACAAAAGTTTTTAAGGGCCGAAGGAAGAAGAGATGGAACTCATTTTTTTTATTAATTTTTTCTTAATTTTTATAGTTTTCCGAGGACAAAAAACTTTTGAAGAGGGAGGTTGAACTGTAATAACAATTCGAATCATTATTTTGTTTAATAATTACAAAACGCGTTGCTAGTTATATGTAGGTTACGCGGACATCGGAAGTGCTTACTGTTGGATTTTGTAAATAGGTTGTAAACAATAAATTAGTATATAAGAGTTAGACAAAAGTTAGACAGGCAGTCAAACCTGGGGAGAAGCTTGGAGTCAAGCTTGGAGCCAGACATAGTATTCAGTAAAATGTAGTCTTTGCTGATATGATAACCAAAAGGTTATCAATAAATATTAATTGTAAAAATAGTGAATAATAAAAGTATCATTCAAAGAAAGAAGTGTGTTTACAAATTACTATCAAATCGCTGTTCGTCCTAAAGGCCTATCACACTACCAGTGGACTCTGGAGAGTCCACATCACAAATATAATATTTCAACAACTATTCAACTGTTCACCGCTCGGGTCCAGCCTATCATTACAATTCCTGGTCGTACTGGTGATCCAGAACCTACATCCAAACTATCAACCACCAGCGAGGACAATTCACGATATTAGGAGATTGTGAAGACAAGAGGGACATTCCCTGGCATGTCTTGTGCTGTCTGGGATTGCGTTCGACTTTCAACACTAAAGAGCACTTATATATATTTTTTCTTAAATCATTTCCTCTCGTTCAACCATTTTGCAACACTGTCTTTGTTAACTTTTAACCATTTTATATTTTTGGAAACAGTTTCCAGGGCTTGTTTCCGAGCAGCAGCTCCTACTCCGGCCTCCGGAAATTTGGCAAAGAAGTCATTCATCTGAAAAATTAAATTTTAATTCGGGACATTTTTTTGGTTTTTGTCAAATAACTCAAATACTTCATATAAAACCACCCGTTTTCAATTACACAGGGTGAAACTAGATAAAATTTACAACATTTCCTAGGTCACACTTTTATACACTCCGATATAAAAATTTTGAATAAATGATAATTTTGTATCATCTTTCATATCGTCTCTTTACTTCTTTCAGCCTATCCTCAGTAGTAAATCTGTCGGTAACAGATGGAATAAGTCTGCCCAAATTTCTTTCCCCCAATCCGAACCTGTCGATCATTTTTTGCCAATTGTCCTGGACGTATTTCCAGGTTGCATCAGTACTTAAAGGATTTGCAGAAATCGAGGACATGCATTTGAAATAATCCTGCCCTCAAACGTTTTCTTCTAGCCAGGCCAAATGTATACCTGGGGAGGAAAAAATTTATAAAAATAAGATGAAAATTAGATAAAAATTAGATAAAAATAGTATAGAAAGGTGATTTTTTGTGCAAAAAGTTTTTTGAAGTTTTGACTAAATATTTAAATAAATGAATGTATATACTCTAGTACAAAATACTCTAGTACAAGATCAAGACCAGGGCAACAAGTTAAGACCAAAACAAGACAAGTTAAGACCAAAGACAAGTTAAGATATTAGTTTACTGTTGGATTGACTAGAGTTGATAAAGTCGGTTGAGTCGATGGTGGCAGTTGATTCAGTAGTGGAGAATTGTACCTGCAATAAAAAAAACAAAAGGTTAGAATACATCTTTTAAAATGTTTGAGAAAGGATACATACAGCCTGATAGATACTTGATATGAGCTTACTGTTTGATTGACTAGAGTCGATAAAGTCTGTTGGGTTGATGATAGCAGTTGGTTCATTAGTGGAGAATTGAACCTGCAATAAAAAAAAACAAGGTTAGAATACATCTTTTAGAGAAGGTTATCAGTGTGGAACTTCTTCAGATTAGTGACAGTTGAATTAGAAGGATCTGAAAAAAAAAACATTAGTTATGTTACATGGATGAATACATAATTGATGATGTATAATTAATTGCTAAAATAAATCAAATATATACCTAGTTTTCATGCATTACTTGATAAATCCACTTCCTACAGTTTTCTTCAATTTGTACATTATGTGTTGATGTGACTTAGTCCGAATACTCAGAAATAAAATGTAATAATGTCACAACGGTTTACAATTTGCACTTGGATGTACAGAAAACGAATTTATGAATTGAAAGCAGTGATATAAAGTGTAATGAATGATAATTACACATTGCATTATTTTAAATGATTCAAATGATTACATGATTATTGATTAAAAATAGAATAGATGGTTATTTTGTTAGTATTTGTTAGTGTTATTAAAACTAGAACTACGCATGCACTGTAATATATTAATCCATACGAAAGCTACCATGCAAGCAGTCATTCGAATCATGAAATGCAAAGTCTTATTAAAATTTGATATTTAATTCAATGATTAATTTTTTTTTAACATTTTCTTTGATTATCTAGAGTTTCTTAATTTTTTATATAAATCAAGTAAAATATTTAAAGCGCCGCATTCATCCAAAGTGCGATGACGTCGATGGCAAATTCAAATCTGCTGAGTGTTAAAAGGACATCAATGTAATTGCAAATCGATGATAAATGTACTTATTAACAAAATTCAATCAATAAAACTTATTGGTATTTTAACTTACTTTTAAGAATCTTCAGTATATTTTTCAGACAGCCTCAGAATGCTTCAGACATCTTTGGAATATTTAATAAATGCTCGATATTTAATGAGACATGTCGCTTTTTCATTTGATGGCCACCAATCAAAATCACTTTTACAGTCTTAAAATGACAGTGATGATGTCAGATGAAAGCATTTGTAGAAATATAAAAACATTGTAAACTGTCTGAAAGCAGACAAAAAAATAACCCAAACAACTAGGCCGATTGTTATGCAAATCTAATCAACATACCTTAAAGCAATATGACACTCAAACCTAGTTATTGTGTTAATGAATGAGTTTCCTCAGATTATTAACTTCAACCAAAGAACACTAGATTTGTCAGGGGCTCCGACTGATTTCAATTGCAAAATTATTTCCAAAGCAGCTTCATTTTGCTTTCCAATACGAATAAAAACATTGGTCTGAACCTGTAAAATATAGAAATAAGTATTAAATTGGAATGAACATCATTATAAATGCATTATTAAAATGATGCCGATGCTCAATATAAGAAATAGTAATATTTTTGTACTTCGGATACAATCTTCCATGATAAAATTTAAAACTTTAAAACAGACTGTATGATTAACAGACTCCACCTTTCTACATATAAGGTTTTTCTGATTTATCAAAGTGAAATAGCATAATGAAATAAAATTTATTCCTTAATATTGAAGAATAAAAATAATTGTCTTTCAATAAGAAATTAAAATTTAAAAAATAATTAGAATAAAAAAATGGAATGTTGTGGATGGCTAAATGCTCCATGTAAGCGTGGCTAATAATAATCTAAAAAAAACCTCTATCTCGAATAAATAATAATCCAATAAATATTAAGGCTTGTTGTTCAATAAGTCTTACCATCTATACCTACTACGATAAAGATAAAGATAAATAGAATTCATTATCAGTTTTAAATAAAATCATCCCAAAAAATTAATGCACATACAAAATTATCAAATGACAATTGTATCAATCATTATTTCTTTATACTTAATAAAAAAAATCAAAATGCTTCGTATGAAATAAGCACGAGTGAGAAATCTTACACAGGTACAACCTAAGCCGTGAAACATTAAAACTTCTGATAAAATTTTAAACAAATTGTACTGTTCAATGATAACTAAACTATTTGAGAGTAATGATAAAACAACCAAGTCTAATAAAAAGTAACAACTTTACAAAATGCTCACTTTCTAAATTATGTTTCATAAAGTCTTCCAGATTTCAAATTGTAAAGCTTAGCTTAGTCAACTAAATAGTTTCATATGATATTTGAAATCAATCAGATGGATTGACTAGAGTAACATTACTTGACATAAATCGAGCACATGGTTAGTTGAAAATTAAATTTCAAAAAACACTAAATTATGTTTCACAAAGTCGTCTAGGATTCTAAATGTCAGCTAAGTCGACTAAATAGTTTCATATTATATTTAAAATTATCGGACAAGATACAGCTAGGGCACAAGATGAGTGATGGATCGAGTTGTGTAACATTACCCAAAAAAATCAAGCACATGGTTGGTTAAACTATAAAAAGCATTTTGATTACATAATATCTTTGCTTTAAAATTCTTAAATATGTAGTGATTGTATTCAAATGGAGTCTCCACGGACCCCTTTGTCAATTCTCCTGATCTAAAAATAAGATAGCGTAAGCATAAAGCAATGGCATTTTTTATTGAACGCTGATTTTATAGTAATATAACTTGGAAAATATTCTCGCTTGAAACATGAAGACACGAGGAATGATTTCAATTCCAATCTCCGATGTAATGATGTAATGTTCTCGCCCGGCAAGTCCCAAAAGAGAGAATGAATTTTTTGGCGGCTTTTTCCGACATGAACCATAGATATATGCGAAGATGTGCTACTGCAGAGTGTGCAAGTAAATAAAATAAAAATTGTTTAAATAAAATAAAAATCGTTTAAATAAAATAGTCAAATAGTTTCAAATTTAAAATAAATAGTCAAATAGTTTCAAATTTAAAATAAATAGTCAAATAGTTTCAAATTTAAAATAAATAGTCAAATAGTTTCAAATTTAAAATAAATAGTCAAATAGTTTCAAATTTAAAATAAATAGTCAAATAGTTTCAAATTTAAAATAAATAGTCATTGTTTTAAAAAAAAACATAGAAATTGTTTAAAAAAAATTATCCAAAAATATTGTAAATCATCAGAACATGCTTTAAATCTGATAATGTTTAAAAATAGTCAGAAAATGTTAACAAAACATAGAAACTGTTTAAAAGTGTCAGAAAATATAGTATTTTGTCAGAAGATATTGTAAATTGCTAGAAAATATAAATGTATAAAAGTGTAAATGGTCTAACTAAAATAAAATAAAATCTCCATTTTAACTGCATTTCAACATTAGTAAGATTGTCATGGGAACATTTCTTCAAATTGCATATCGAGGTTTTTATTTGGAGCCTCACGTGCTGTCAAAAAAGTCTGCAAAGAGGGGCATAATAAATAAAAAAAGGGTAATAAATAAATAAACCTTGAGCATCTTTTGCTCATTAAGAGAAACAGAATTATAGCTAAAAAATGGAACATCGAACCAGATGTTACCAAATCCCAACATCTTATCGTTTCATTAAGAAGCCACGCAAGACCTGATAAAAAAATCTAATAATGCATGTAGATAGTAAACTAAATTGGAAAATGTACATAATAATGAAAAAGGAATAAATAGATTTAAAATTGAAGTACCTGAACTGGCTCATAGGCAGATCATCCAAACTTTGATTACAAAATAAGCTTCTCGATGATAATTCTAATATCGACACATGGTATATAACATATTTGTATAATTCAGAAAGCCCAAAACAATATACTGAGAATGATATGCAGCACTTGATGGGTTTATATATAATTCACAAAGACCTAAAAATTCCCAATAGAAGTCATTAAAAGCAGAAGGTTGATTGTTCGAGACAAATTGGATACATATGTCAATCCCAGTCAGTCAAAAAACTAAAGAGAAAATGGCTGAGTGATCTATGATCCAGAACATAATTCTGCAAGTTATTTATAATTACTATTTGCTCACTTATTTAATTCTATTTCTTTTACTACATTTTTTAACTCCCCTTAGGGTAAGTTATACTAATCGTGAGGATTCTGGACATTTTGACATACATTACAAAAAATGGATGTATGTGTGCGTGTCAAAAATGTTAATGTTTTTAAAAATAATTTTTGGTACGGGAAGTTCCAGCAAGTTGCCTTAAGGAACGATGCCGTGCGCCCCACTAGTTTTATTTCGATTTTCAACATCTTTGCTTGTAACTTACAGGTTATGTTGTAAAAATATTACCTATAAGTGTATATATAACTTTTAAGTATAAAAAAATCTGTATTGGAATTCGATGCATCAAAACTGACTACTAAATCACAAGCAAGAATCAGCACAAACCCATAAAACTCGTTCTTAACAAAACTATCAAATGTCTATATACTAAATGTCTATTACCATACCTTTCAATTACTATCCGATCCGTTGCTCGTGACTTCTAAGGGTGCTCCATTTTTCTTGCATCACAAAATATTTCTTGCACAACTAACTACATTATTTATATAGCACTCACTTCTTTTTTTTGCCATTTGTTTTCACTAGAATCCCATGAAGAACTAAGGCGCCTTCAATAAGTGCTGACAGGTCGCCATTTTGTGCAACTTCAGAGTTTTCGATCGGTGAACAGTAGCGCTACAAAGGGCGCCAATTTCAAATTTGAATTTTGACTAAATGATATATGCAAATTGTTATAACTTTATTTCACATTTGTAACGCATTGCAAATATAATAAGTATTGAAGTAAAACTTTTTTGTTGTTGTATGAGATGGCATTCAAGTAAAAATAAATACATCATTTAACAATTTTGAATAACGTTCATCAGTAATATGGTAACACTCGTGATGCACACATTTATTAGTGTCAACCATTATACACATTTATATGATAATGATAAATTATATATTTATAATAGCATTAAAAATATGTATAATATTTACAAACAATAATGTAATTAAAGTCATACTTCGGATATGACATTGTCGGTTTGTCATTGTAATTAGCATTTAAAAATGAACCTTCATTAAAGAAATGAAGTAATTGCTGATTAATAAATTCACACAGTAAACTTGTAACAAATAAATAGTTTATTTATAGCATAGATGTCCATTATAAAGTAAATATGTATAGAAATGATACAAACCTACACAAACTATTCTTGTGCTTCAACTCTTGTTTAGATTAATAAATCTGAATATCAATTTATTCTTCATTATGCAGCTTTGTAATACTTAGCATGATCGAAAAACATGTAGACTTCATCTAAACTACCAAAAATATCTGAGATATAATTCTGAAAAGGATATATCTTAGGCATGATAGAATAAAGGTGTACTGCTTCAATATTTTTTATTATCTATAAAAATGCAGATAATTATTATGTTAAACAACGCCAAATATTGTTTTTGCAACTTCACTCATCATGTAATAATTCTGTTTGAAGAACTTCATGTAATTAAAATTAACATACATTCATTGGCTGATGGTATTTTTTTTTACTTTTTTGTTGACGATATAATTTCAGTCTTCGAGCAGCTATAAAACCTGTCTTGACTGAAAAATATTTTCTATTTTGACTTGTTTTTTGTTTTAAATCTTGTTTATATATTCATTTAATTAATACTTTGCTCTTATTTAAAATCAAATCAGTGTTAAATTGAACCATATAATATATAAAAGATATACAAAATATATCAATTTTTATTTATACAAAATACAAAAATTAAACGCATATTTAATTTAATTAAACGAATACCTTGAAATTAAATTAATAACAAAAATATGCACATACTTTATTTATTTAATAAAAAAAAAAAACTTTCTGTTTAGTTTTACAATCCCAGACAACACAAGACATCCTGGAAAATGTCCACAGGATATCCACGCGCGGACATTCATTGTTCCTGCTATATCCTTACGGATATCCTGCTTATCCTGACTATATCCGAAACATGTTAATATGTCGCACCTACGGGACGTTCTGTAGGATATCCCGCGCGGGATATTCCGGACATAAACCGGACATGAATAGGATTTAATTATGGAATTGTTTTTTACTTTTTAGATGAAAAATAAATTTGGATTAAAAATAAAATAAAAGAACTCAATTTCACAAAGTAAACTTTTATTACAAAATAACAAAATCCTGAGATAATTTTATAACAAAATCTAATATATACAACTTTAATTCAAAATAACTTATTTTACAATATTAAAAATATAATTAATTCGGCATTCAATCCCAGTTTATGGTTGATTTTCTCTCCTGAAATAGAAAACAAATGAATAAATGCATATATATGTATATATATATATATATATATATATATATATATATATATATATATATGAGTAAGTTTTTTAAGAGTGATACATCAATCAAAATAGACAGAGATTTATAAAATAATCTCTAATTTCAAATATATCGACAAAATTTGATGTCATTACGAGTGAATATTAAACTTGTTTTTTTACATCTAAAAATGTGTACAAAGCACAAATTTTGCACTAATATTGATACAACTACATATTTTTATTTGTACATATTGATACAATATATACAAAAAACAAAATAGTAGATACAAAAGACATATAGTACACATCTCACAAAAATGCCTTGCATAATATTTATGGCTCGTCGCAGCCAGCTTTTTGCAGCCTCTGAAACAGAAAACTATGTCTCATGCGGCAAATTTTTCAAAGCAATTCCTGGAATTAATTATATATTAGTTTATTCATAATTTACAACACATCATAAGTATAAGATATATAAATTACCTGTGATGACATCGCAAGGCACTAGATCCCAAAATTTATTTTTGCCCTTTCCTCGTCCCTAGCAAAACTCTTTGTCCAAACCATCATCAAAAATGGATTTTCATAGCTGGACTCTGATGGCTAAATACAGAATCTAAAGAGAAAGTTTGTTTAGTATATGATAAAGTTAACAAATAAAAATAAATCTATATAAACTTATGATTACCAATTGTATTTTGATATCTTTGCTCAGAAAAATAGCCTCCATAAGTTGAAGCTCCTCCAACAAACATAGTGGAGAGCATTTCTTCTTTGTTAATTCTCTATCAAACACAGCATTTGATATAAAATTAGGCATGGTTGCTGGATAAGCTGGGTAGAAATGTCAGCATTAAATTAAAAATTCTATTTGTACTAGTAACATAGTATTTCAAATAACAGTACACAGAAAGCTTTAATTACCATCGTTTATATCTGCCCCCCTTTCAATATGTTGCTGCAATATTTATAACACACACGCACATATAATTATATAGAACACATGAAATTTCCACTAATATTACTCAATTTTAGAGTATTTTGATAGATAATATTAATTATTTATAACACACGCTCATATAATTATATAAAACAAACAAAATTTTCACTATTATTGCTCAATTACTCAAAAACTATGATAATTCGACATATAGCGTCTATTGATAACGCTTAAACCTTAAAGGACGCTCCATGCCTACAGCATACAGCCGACGCGACGAAAGAGAAAGGGACAAACATATACGTTTAGAGGTCTCAAGCCGTGCGCGTATGAGACCGACATGTTCCTGAACCGTGCGTTATACCTACTCGAGTCCTTTGGTTTTGAGACGTCCCCTGGCATATTCATAGGATATTCATAGGATATCGCGATATTAGGAGATTGTGAAGACAAGAGGGACATTCCCTGGCATGTCTTGTGCTGTCTGGGATTGCGTTCGACTTTCAACACTAAAGAGCACTTATATATATTTTTTCTTAAATCATTTCCTCTCGTTCAACCATTTTGCAATACTGTCTTTGTTAACTTTTAACCATTTTATATTATTGGAAACAGTTTCCAGGGCTTGTTTCCGAGCAGCAGCTCCTACTCCGGCCTCCGGAAATTTGGCAAAGAAGTCATTCATCTGAAAAATTAAATTTTAATTCGGGACATTTTTTTGGTTTTTGTCAAATAACTCAAATACTTCATATAAAACCACCCGTTTTCAATTACACAGGGTGAAACTAGATAAAATTTACAACATTTCCTAGGTCATACTTTTATACACTCCGATATAAAAATTTTGAATAAATGATAATTTTGTATCATCTTTCATATCGTCTCTTTACTTCTTTCAGCCTATCCTCAGTAGTAAATCTGTCGGTAACAGATAGAATAAGTCTGCCCAAATTTCTTTCCCCCAATCCGAACCTGTCGATCATTTTTTGCCAATTGTCCTGGACGTATTTCCAGGTTGCATCAGTACTTAAAGGATTTGCAGAAATCGAGGACATGCATTTGAAATAATCCTGCCCTCAAACGTTTTCTTCTAGCCAGGCCAAATCTGTATACCTGGGGAGGAAAAAATTTATAAAAATAAGATGAAAATTAGATAAAAATTAGATAAAAATAGTATAGAAAGGTGATTTTTTGTGCAAAAAGTTTTTTGAAGTTTTGACTAAATATTTAAATAAATGAATGTATATACTCTAGTACAAAATACTCTAGTACAAGATCAAGACCAGGGCAACAAGTTAAGACCAAAACAAGACAAGTTAAGACCAAAGACAAGTTAAGATATTAATTTACTGTTGGATTGACTAGAGTTGATAAAGTCGGTTGAGTCGATGGTGGCAGTTGATTCAGTAGTGGAGAATTGTACCTGCAATAAAAAAAACAAAAGGTTAGAATACATCTTTTAAAATGTTTGAGAAAGGATACATACAGCCTGATAGATACTTGATATGAGCTTACTGTTTGATTGACTAGAGTCGATAAAGTCTGTTGGGTTGATGATAGCAGTTGGTTCATTAGTGGAGAATTGAACCTGCAATAAAAAAAAAACAAGGTTAGAATACATCTTTTAGAGAAGGTTATCAGTGTGGAACTTCTTCAGATTAGTGACAGTTGAATTAGAAGGATCTGAAAAAAAAAACATTAGTTATGTTACATGGATGAATACATAATTGATGATGTATCATTAATTGCTAAAATAAATCAAATATATACCTAGTTTTCATGCATTACTTGATAAATCCACTTCCTACAGTTTTCTTCAATTTGTACATTATGTGTTGATGTGACTTAGTCCGAATACTCAGAAATAAAATGTAATAATGTCACAACGGTTTACAATTTGCACTTGGATGTACAGAAAACGAATTTATGAATTGAAAGCAGTGATATAAAGTGTAATGAATGATAATTACACATTGCATTATTTTAAATGATTCAAATGATTACATGATTATTGATTAAAAATAGAATAGATGGTTATTTTGTTAGTATTTGTTAGTGTTATTAAAACTAGAACTACGCATGCACTGTAATATATTAATCCATACGAAAGCTACCATGCAAGCAGTCATTCGAATCATGAAATGCAAAGTCTTATTAAAATTTGATATTTAATTCAATGATTAATTTTTTTTAACATTTTCTTTGATTATCTAGAGTTTCTTAATTTTTTATATAAATCAAGTAAAATATTTAAAGCGCCGCATTCATCCAAAGTGCGATGACGTCGATGGCAAATTCAAATCTGCTGAGTGTTAAAAGGACATCAATGTAATTGCAAATCGATGATAAATGTACTTATTAACAAAATTCAATCAATAAAACTTATTGGTATTTTAACTTACTTTTAAGAATCTTCAGTATATTTTTCAGACAGCCTCAGAATGCTTCAGACATCTTTGGAATATTTACTAAATGCTCGATATTTAATGAGACATGTCGCTTTTTCATTTGATGGCCACCAATCAAAATCACTTTTACAGTCTTAAAATGACAGTGATGATGTCAGATGAAAGCATTTGTAGAAATATAAAAACATTGTAAACTGTCTGAAAGCAGACAAAAAAATAACCCAAACAACTAGGCCGATTGTTATGCAAATCTAATCAACATACCTTAAAGCAATATGACACTCAAACCTAGTTATTGTGTTAATGAATGAGTTTCCTCAGATTATTAACTTCAACCAATGAACACTAGATTTGTCAGGGGCTCCGACTGATTTCAATTGCAAAATTATTTCCAAAGCAGCTTCATTTTGCTTTCCAATACGAATAAAAACATTGGTCTGAACCTGTAAAATATAGAAATAAGTATTAAATTGGAATGAACATCATTATAAATGCATTATTAAAATGATGCCGATGCTCAATATAAGAAATAGTAATATTTTTGTACTTCGGATACAATCTTCCATGATAAAATTTAAAACTTTAAAACAGACTGTATGATTAACAGACTCCACCTTTCTACATATAAGGTTTTTCTGATTTATCAAAGTGAAATAGCATAATGAAATAAAATTTATTCCTTAATATTGAAGAATAAAAATAATTGTCTTTCAATAAGAAATTAAAATTTAAAAAATAATTAGAATAAAAAAATGGAATGTTGTGGATGGCTAAATGCTCCATGTAAGCGTGGCTAATAATAATCTAAAAAAAACCTCTATCTCGAATAAATAATAATCCAATAAATTTTAAGGCTTGTTGTTCAATAAGTCTTACCATCTATACCTACTACGATAAAGATAAAGATAAATAGAATTCATTATCAGTTTTAAATAAAATCATCCCAAAAAATTAATGCACATACAAAATTATCAAATGACAATTGTATCAATCATTATTTCTTTATACTTAATAAAAAAAATCAAAATGCTTCGTATGAAATAAGCACGAGTGAGAAATCTTACACAGGTACAACCTAAGCCGTGAAACATTAAAACTTCTGATAAAATTTTATACAAATTGTACTGTTCAATGATAACTAAACTATTTGAGAGTAATGATAAAACAACCAAGTCTAATAAAAAGTGACAACTTTACAAAATGCTCACTTTCTAAATTATGTTTCATAAAGTCTTCCAGATTTCAAATTGTAAAGCTTAGCTTAGTCAACTAAATAGTTTCATATGATATTTGAAATCAATCAGATGGATTGACTTGAGTAACATTACTTGACATAAATCGAGCACATGGTTAGTTGAAAATTAAATTTCAAAAAACACTAAATTATGTTTCACAAAGTCGTCTAGGATTCTAAATGTCAGCTAAGTCGACTTAATAGTTTCATATTATATTTAAAATTATCGGACAAGATACAGCTAGGGCACAAGATGAGTGATGGATCGAGTTGTGTAACATTACCCAAAAAAATCAAGCACATGGTTGGTTAAACTATAAAAAGCATTTTGATTACATAATATCTTTGCTTTAAAATTCTTAAATATGTAGTGATTGTATTCAAATGGAGTCTCCACGGACCCCTTTGTCAATTCTCCTGATCTAAAAATAAGATAGCGTAAGCATAAAGCAATGGCATTTTTTATTGAACGCTGATTTTATAGTAATATAACTTGGAAAATATTCTCGCTTGAAACATGAAGACACGAGGAATGATTTCAATTCCAATCTCCGATGTAATGATGTAATGTTCTCGCCCGGCAAGTCCCAAAAGAGAGAATGAATTTTTTGGCGGCTTTTTCCGACATGAACCATAGATATATGCGAAGATGTGCTACTGCAGAGTGTGCAAGTAAATAAAATAAAAATTGTTTAAATAAAATAAAAATCGTTTAAATAAAATAGTCAAATAGTTTCAAATTTAAAATAAATAGTCAAATAGTTTCAAATTTAAAATAAATAGTCAAATAGTTTCAAATTTAAAATAAATAGTCAAATAGTTTCAAATTTAAAACTAGCTGGAATTTGGAATTGGAATTCTGTCTTGAGGCAATTATGGCATTGTGCCTTAAGGCAAATTGCTGGAACTTCCCGTACCGTAACAAAATGTTCGAGGAATACTGAATGTTTTCAAATAGATTATTATAAATATTGTAACATTGTATAATATTTATAAGAATTATATAAACTGAATTGTAGAGTTGAAATTATTTGTAAAGTATATTAGAACTATAGTCAGAATTAAAAATAAAATCTGAAATGTTTTCGATATACAAAAAACTAAAAAAAAAAAAAAAAAAAATTGAACAAAATTTTTTTTTCCAAAATCAATTATTTTGTTAAGACAAGCAGAAAGTTCTTTGAATCATTTAAATCGGATGCTTAGTTCTCTCAAAAACTGCCATTTTTTACATATTTAGCTCCGTATCTTCAAAATGGCTGGGCCTGCCTTTGCCAAAAACTAATAAACACTTCTCCCAATCATTACTAATTGAATGTTTTTTAGATCATTCAAATCGGATACTCCGTTCTCTCAAAAATTCGATTTCTATTTTCTGCACTCTTTGCTCCGTATCTCCGAAACGGCTGGACCTGCCTTTGCCAAAAACTAATCAGCTCTTTTCCCTATCAATAGGAATCGAATGTTTTTTGAACCATTCAAATCGGTTGATCCGTGCGCCCTGAAACGTGACTGGAAATTTGTATCCATACATACATACACACACACACACACACATACACACACACACATCCATTTTTTCTGAGGTATGCCAAAACGTTCAGAAACCTTCAAAACGTCGAGAAATGTAAAAATTTTCAATTCCGATTTTCGGCCCATTACAATAACTTACCCTACAGGAAGTTAATAAATAGTCAAACAATTTCAAATTTAAAATAAATAGTCAAATAGTTTCAAATTTAAAATAAATAGTCAAATAGTTTCAAATTTAAAATAAATAGTCAAATAGTTTCAAATTTAAAATAAATAGTCAAATAGTTTCAAATTCAAAATAAATAGTCAAATAGTTTCAAATTTAAAATAAATAGTCAAATAGTTTCAAATTTAAAATAAATAGTCAAATAGTTTCAAATTTAAAATAAATAGTCAAATAGTTTCAAATTTAAAATAAATAGTCAAATAGTTCCAAATTTAAAATAAATAGTCAAACAATTTCAAATTTAAAATAAATAGTCAAATAGTTTCAAAATTAAAATAAATAGTCAAATAGTTTCAAATTTAAAATAAATAGTCAAATAGATTCAAATTTAAAATAAATAGTCAAATAGTTTCAAATTAAAATAAATAGTCAAATAGTTTCAAATTTAAAATAAATAGTCAAATAGTTTCAAATTTAAAATAAATAGTCAAATAGTTTCAAATTTAAAATAAATAGTCAAATAGTTTCAAATTTAAAATAAATAGTCAAATAGATTCAAATTTAAAATAAATAATCAAATAGTTTCAAATTTAAAATAAATAGTCAAATAATTTCAAATTTAAAATAAATAGTCAAATAGTTTCAACTTTAAAATAAATAGTCAAATAGTTTCAAATTTAAAATAAATAGTCAAATAGTTTCAAATTTAAAATAAATAGTCAAATAGTTTCAAACTTAAAATAAATAGTCAAATAGTTTCAAATTTAAAATAAATAGTCAAATAGTTTCAAATTTAAAATAAATAGTCAAATAGTTTCAAATTCAAAATAAATAGTCAAATAGTTTCAAATTTAAAATAAATAGTCAAATAGTTTCAAATTTAAAATAAATAGTCAAATAGTTTTAAATTTAAAATAAATAGTCAAATAGTTTCAAATTTGAAATAAATAGTCAAATAGTTTCAAATTTAAAATAAATAATCAAATAGTTTCAAATTTAAAATAAATAGTCAAACAATTTCAAATTTAAAATAAATAGTCAAATAGTTTCAAATTTAAAATAAATAGTCAAATAGTTTCAAATTTAAAATAAATAGTCAAATAGTTTCAAATTTAAAATAAATAGTCAAATAGTTTCAAATTTAAAATAAATAGTCAAATAGTTTCAAAATTAAAATAAATAGTCAAATAGTTTCAAATTTAAAATAAATAGTCGAATAGTTTCAAATTTAAAATAAATAGTCAAATAGTTTCAAGTTTAAAATAAATAGTCAAATAGTTTCAAATTTAAAATAAATAGTCAAATAGCTTCAAATTTAAAATAAATAGTCAAATAGTTTCAAATTTAAAATAAATAGTCTGATAGTTTCAAATTTAATATAAATAGTCAAATAGATTCAAATTTAAAATAAATAGTCAAATAGTTTCAAATTTAAAATAAATAGTCAAATAGTTTCAAATTAACAATAAATAGTCAAATAGTTTCAAATTCAAAATAAATAGTCATTGTTTTGAAAAAAAAACATAGAAATTGTTTAAAAAAAATTATCAAAAAATATTGTAAATCATCAGAACATGCTTTAAATCTGAAAATGTTTAAAAATAGTCAGAAAATGTTAACAAAACATAGAAACTGTTCAAAAGTGTCAGAAAATATAGTATTTTGTCAGAAGATATTTTAAATTGCTAGAAAATATAAATGTATAAAAGTGTGAATGGTCTAAAAATCAAACTAAAATAAAATAAAATCTCCATTTTAACTGCATTTCAACATTAGTAAGATTGTCATGGGAACATTTCTTCAAATTGCATATCGAGGTTTTTATTTGGAGCCTCACGTGCTGTCAAAAAAGTCTGCAAGAAGGGCATAATAAATAAAAAAGGGTAATAAATAAATAAATCTTGAGCATCTTTTGCTCATTAAGAGAAACAGAATTATAGCTAAAAAATGGAACATCGAACCAGATGTTACCAAATCCCAACATCTTATCGTTTCATTAAGAAGCCACACAAGGCCTGATAAAAAAATCTAATAATGCATGTAGATAGTAAACTAAATTGGAAAATGTACGTAATAATGAAAAAGGAATAAATAGATTTAAAATTGAAGTACCTGAACTGGCTCATAGGAAGATCATCCAAACTTTGATTACAAAATAAGCTTCTCGATGATAATTCCAATATCGACACATGGTATATAATATATTTGTATAATTCAGAAAGCCCAAAACAATATACTGAGAATGATATGCAGCACTTGATGGGTTTATATATAATTCACGAGGACCTAAAAATTCCCAATAGAGGTCATTAAAAGCAGAAGGTTGATTGTTCGAGACAAATTGGATACATATGTCAATCCCAGTCAGTCGAAAAACTGAAGAGAAAATTGCTGAGTGATCTATGATCCAGAACATAATTCTGCAAGTTATTTATAATTATTATTTGTTCTCTTATTTAATTCTATTTCTTTTACTACATTTTTTTAACTCCCCTTAGGGTAAGTTATAGTAATCGTGAGGTTTCTGGACATTTTGACATACATTACAAAAAATGGATGTATGTGTGCGTGTCAAAAATGTTAATGTTTTTAAAAATAATTTTTGGTACGGGAAGTTCTAGCAAGTTGCCTTAAGGAACGATGCCGTGCGCCCCACTAGTTTTATTTCGATTTTCAACATCTTTGCTTGTAACTTACAGGTTATGTTGTAAAAATATTATCTATAAGTGTATATATAACTTTTAAGTATAAAAAAATCTGTATTGGAATTCGATGCATCAAAACTGACTACTAAATCACAAGCAAGAAACAGCACGAACCCATAAAACTCGTTCTTAACAAAACTATCAAATGTCTATTACCATACCTTTCAATTACTATCCGATCCGCCGCTCGTGACTTCTAAGGGTGCTCCATTTTTCTTGCATCACAAAATATTTCTTGCACAACTAACTACATTATTTATATAGCACTCACTTTTTTTTGCCATTTGTTTTCACTAGAATCCCATAAAGAACTGAGGCGCCTTCAATAAGTGCTGACAGGTCGCCATTTTGTGAAACTTCAGAGTTTTCGATCGGTGAACAGTAGCGCCACAAAGGGAGCCAATTTTAAATTTGAATTTTGACTTAATGATATAGTATTGAAGTAAAACTTTTTTGTTGTTGTATGAGATGGCATTTAAGTAAAAATAAATACATCATATAACAATTTTGAATAACGTTCATCAGTAATATGGTAACACTCGTGATGCACACATTTATTAGTGTCAACCATTATACGCATTTATATGATAATAATAAATTATATATTTATAATAGCATTAAAAATATGTATAATATTTACAAACAATAATGTAATTAAAGTCATACTTTGGATATGACATTGTCGGTTTGTCATTGTAATTAGCATTTAAAAATGAACCTTCATTAAAGAAATGAAGTAATTGCTGATTAATAAATTTACACAGTAAACTTGTAACAAATAAATAGTTTATTTATAGCATAGATGTCCATTATAAAGTAAATATGTATAGAAATGATACAAACCTACACAAACTATTCTTGTGCTTCAACTCTTGTTTAGATTAATAAATCTGAATATCAATTTATTCTTCATTATGCAACTTTGTAATACTTAGCATGATCGAAAAACATGTAGACTTCATCTAAACTACCAAAAATATCTGAGATATAATTCTGAAAAGGATATATCTTAGGCATGATAGAATAAAGGTGTACTGCTTCAATATTTTTTATTATCTATAAAAATGCAGATAATTATTATGTTAAACAACGCCAAATATTGTTTTTGCAACTTCACTCATCATGTAATAATTCTGTTTGAAGAACTTCATGTAATTAAAATTAACATACATTCATTGGCTGATGGTATTTTTTTTACTTTTTTGTTGACGATATAATTTCAGTCTTCGAGCAGCTATAAAACCTGTCTTGACTGAAAAATATTTTCTATTTTGACTTGTTTTTTGTTTTAAATCTTGTTTATATATTCATTTAATTATTACTTTGCTCTTATTTAAAATCAAATCAGTGTTAAATTGAACCATATAATATATAAAAGATATACAAAATATATCAATTTTTATTTATACAAAATACAAAAATTAAACGCATATTATTATTGCTCCTATTATTTTTTTACAGACAGAGGAATACCTTGAAATTAAATTAATAACAAAAATATGCACATACTTTATTTATTTAATAAAAAAAAAACTTTCTGTTTAGTTTTACAATTGCGTTCGATTTTCAACACTAAAGAGCACTTATATATATATTTTTTAAATCATTTCCTCTCGTTCAACCATTTTGCAACACTGTCTTTGTTAACTTTTAACCATTTTATATTATTGGAAACAGTTTCCAGGGCTTGTTTCCGAGCAGCAGCTCCTGCTCCGGCCTCCGGAAATTTGGCAAAGAAGTCATTACTTCTTAAATCGCTTTTTATACATATATTATTATCGCGTTGTGATATTTCTGAAGTCGATTTAAAGTAGAGTTTGAAAAATTCATAAAAAATATTTGCAACTTGGTAAAGGCTAAGTTTTCAGAACTATATATTATTTTGAGAGTTTAACTAAATATTTAGAATAAAAAATATATATACTTTAGTACAAATTTATGATTTAAAATCGTTTTTTATTTAAAATGTCACGAGTAAATTTAAGAAGCAGATAAATCCAATAAAGTTTAAAAATCGTTAAAAATTATTAATATTTAACGAAAAGCATAACTAATAGTGTGATGGATAATCTTAAGGTTTTAACTAAATATATAAATATTAAAATATATAGACCGAGACCAAGACCGAGGAGACCGAGACCGAGACCGAGACCGAGACCAAGACCGAGGAGACCGAGACCGAGACCGAGACCGAGACCAAGACCGAGACCGAGACCGAGGAGATCGAGACCGAGACCGAGACCAAGACCGATACCAAGACCGAGACCGAGGAGACCGAGACCGAGGAGACCGAGACCAAGACCGAGACCGAGGAGACCGAGACCGAGACCGAGACCAAGACCGAAACCAAGACCGAGACCGAGGCCGAGGAGACCGAGACCGAGGCCGAGACCGAGACCAAGATCGAGACCGAGGAGACCGAGGAGACCGAGACCGAGACCGAGACCGAGGAGACCGAGACCGAGGAGACCGAGACCGAGGAGACCGAGACCGAGACCGAGACCGAGACCAAGACCGAGACCAAGACCGAGACCGAGGAGACCGAGGAGACGAGGCGACCGAGACCAAGGAGACCGAGACCGAGACCAAGACCAAGACCGAGGAGACCGAGACCAAGACTGAGGAGACCGAGACCAAGACCGAGACCAAGACCGAGACCGAGGAGACCGAGACCGAGACCAAGACCGAGGAGACCGAGACCGAAACCAAGACCGAGGAGACCGAGGAGACCGAGACCAAGACCGAGACCAAGACCGAGGCAAGACCGAGACCGAGACCAAGACCGAGACAAGACCGAGACCGAGACCAAGACCGAGACAAGACCGAGACCGAGACCAAGACCGAGACCGAGGAGACCGAGACCGAGACCGAGACCGAGACCGAGACCGAGACCGAGACCGAGACCGAGACCGAGACCGAGACCGAGACCGAGACCGAGACCGAGACCAAGACCGAGATCAAGACCGAGACCAAGACCGAGCCCAAGACCGAGACCAAGACCGAGACCGAAGAAACCGAGACCGAGACCGAGACCGAGACCGAGACCAAAACCGAGACCAAGACCGAGACCAAGGAGACCGAGACCGAGGAGACCGAGACCGAAACCAAAACCAAGACCGAAAAGACCGAGACCGAGACCGAGACCGAGACCGAGACCGAGATTAAGACCGAGACCAAGACCGAGACCAAGACCGAGAACAAGACCGAGACCAAGACCGAGACCAAGACCGAGACCGAGACCGAGACCGAGGAGACCAAGACCAAGACCGAGACCGAGACCGAGACGGAGGAGACCAAGACCAAGACCGAGACCGAGACCAAGACCGAGACCGAGACCGAGACCGAGACCAAGACCGAGGAGACCGAGACCAAGACCGAGGAGACGAGACCAAGACCGAGACCAAGGACCAAGACAGAAGAGACCGAGACCGAGACCAAGACCGAGACCGAGACCGAGACCGAGACCGAAGAGACCGAGAACGAGACCGAGACCAAGACCAAGACCAAGACCGAGGAGACCGAGATCAAGACCGAGACCAAGACCGAGACCGAGACCGAGACCGAGACCAAGACCAAGACCGAGACCAAGACCGAGGC
>NW_020537913.1:0-17986 GCF_003426905.1 Ctenocephalides felis | reverse complement strand
TCCGGATTTCTTGGTTGATTTTGATATTAGGGTACTGGGGTTCCGTAGTACGGAGCCGGTGTGTGGGTATGTCTTGTGGGTGTCATAGGGGTTGTGGTAAGGGTTGTAGGGTATGATGATGATGCTCGTTTTATGTAGGTTTTGAGTAGGTTCAAAAGGCGCGATTGGCGGTCTTCGTCTTCGGCTTTCTGGTATGATTCGTCGTTGGAATCCTAAGGGAAAATGATTTTTAGTAATTAAGGTATAGGTATAGTGATTGTTTCAAAAATCGGAAGTGGTAATTTTTGTGTATATTTATGTTTCGGAGGTTCCTGAACATTTTGGCATACCCTAAAAAAATAGATGTTTGTGTGTGTGTGTGTGTGCGGATACAATTTTTTACGTTTGGTCGACGATTTCAAAAACACAGATTACAATAGCCTTTTTGAAAAAAATTTCAAATCAATTTTTTTCAAAAATGTCAATTTTTTCCAAAAACTTCAAAATTTAAAAAAAACTCATTTTTTCAAAAATTTGAAGTATTAAATAAAAGTCATTTTAAAAATAATTAAATTTTTTAAAATGTCCATTTTTTCATAAATGTCCATTTTTTTCCAAAAATTTCAAAGTAGAAAAATATCTCATTCTTTCAAAAAATCAAAGTATGAAAAAAAATGTCAAAATTTAAAAATACATTAAATTTTACAAAAATGTAATTTTTCACCAAAATTTTCAAAATTAAATAAAAAATTTCATTTTTCAGTTTTCGAAAATTTTGATGTTTTTTTTTTTAATTTTAAATTTCACCACTAGTTACAAATTATTACGAGGACTCTACTGACAAGCTGTGCTAATTTTTACCAAAAAAATGTAAAATGCTTTAAGGTTAAGGTAAATATTTTTTTTACTTTTAAGAAAAGGACTCTACTGACAAGAAATTAGATTGAGACGAAAAGCAACATGAATATTTGATAGAAATTAAAGAATAATTGTTTTCAATAACGGTTTTTTATAGAAATTAAAGAAATAATTTATTTTAATGACAAACAAGGACTCTACTGACAAGCAACAAAAATCTGGAATAGAATGAGTATTTTAATTTTGATGACAAAAAGTACTACTCTACTGACGAACAACATATATCTGGGATAGAAATTAGTAATTAATAATTAATTTTAAAATCACAAAAGGGACTTTCCTGACGAGCAACTTAAGTTTCAGATCGAATATAAATAGAGTAAATATTTATTTTGCTGTAAATGGACTCTACTAACAAACAACTTTGATGACAAATTAGTAAAAATAATCAATCTTGAGAAAATTACTCTACTGACAACACTTAAAACGTATAAGTAACATAAATAATTTTTGGATAACATTTAAATTTGCAAAATAATCTATTCAAGTATGCTCATAAGGTAAGAGACTCTACTGACCAGCAACACATCAAAATTTTTAAGAATAAATAATATTGAAGTGTGCATTTGAGAAAAAGGATTCGACTGACGAGCAACTTCTTTGCCAGAAAACTTTTTAGACATATTAATCTAACTGATAATTCTGATATATTTATAATTATTATTATTTTAAAATTAAAGGCAAAAAATGGACTCTGTAAAGTAAACTAATTAATTTAAAAGTAAACTAATTAATTTTCAGATAAAGAACTCTACTGATACCAAATAAACAAAACAATTAAATTTTAGCTATTATATAGTTAGAAATTAATAAAAAAAATAAACCTAAATAGTAGATAAAGAACTCTACTGACAAGCAAATTAAAACAGAAATAAAAATTACTTAAATTCTTCAAAGATTGCAAATTTTCTTTGAAAACCAGAAGCAAAATCTACCTGGTCCTCCAAAATGGACCTTGGTCTTCTTAGACATATTAATCTAACTAATATTTCTAATTTTGAGTAAAGGGACTCTACTGACGAGGAACTTAAATCTGAGGTTCGAAATTAGTAAATTCTCTGAAGATTGCAAATTTTCCAACTTTTTATTTTAGTCATATTAATCGAACTTATAATTTGATCTATATTATTATTTTTAATTATCATTTCATACGACTTATAAATAATGATGTAATCTGATTGATAAATCTTGTAGTAATAAAAACAAAAACAATTTCAATTTTTGTGTTTGTGAAAAGAAGGGACTGCACTGCACTGACTCTACTGTTTTATGGATTCCTTCTTGATCAGTAGGGTCCTTTTTTTTCTCATAGAAACATATGAAACTAATTATTAAATTAAAGATTGGTGGGGCAAATTAGCTAAAAAAGTGTATATATATATATATATATATATATACGAGTATATATATATATAAGTGTAGTGTATCAAAAATATTGATGTCTAATAAAATATTCATTGATTTGTTAAATTTTGGTTTGTAATGAACTTAGGCGAGCTAACTTGGCGAAACTAAATTAAAATAAAAATACTAATAACAGCGTTTTAAAGTACAATTAGATTAAAGAAATTCGATAAACGAACTCGTTATGGAAATAAAAGAGAGATTTGGAAATTTACTACATATATGAGCCGTTCAGTGCACACATCGACTAACTCCGAAAGTCAGAAAGTGTAGAAAAGCGATAAAGTAATGTATATTGCTTTTAAAAATTCCTGTTATAATATAAATTGAAAAATATTTTTTAGAACGTATGAATACATATATATATAGCTTACATGTAACGGTATATAAGATTTATAACTATTAATAGTGAGAAAATAATTATCATTAAAGTTAAAGTTTTGATATGACTTGTGGAGTTAATCAAGTTTCCAACTTTAAACTTTAAACTTTTTTTTAAAATTCGGATCTTCATTGTAGTCACACTTAAATTGTATATCGTTGGGTTTGGACCTTTCTATTCTAAATTCAGCGCATTTTAGGCCAATTACACCCTGTGATGGTTACTTTTCTGTTATTGATTTATTGTTCTAAATAAATAAAAAATAGATAAAAAATCTTAGTGAAGCATTCGGCTTAGCTACAATGGCGCTTAAATGTTTTTATTATATTGTATCAACTATCTGGTAAAATTAGGTCTCGTTTTTTTTTCGCACGTGGCTCAGTAATGACAAAATCTTGAGTCAATAGATTAATAACTATTTTCACCGTCCAGAAATTTATTTTTAATTAAGTTAGCTCTTATTTCCGTACTTTGAACAAGTTTCAATAAACTTCAGGCAGTTTTAATATTCTTGTTTTGCCGGGTACACAATTTTAGTATGTAATTTTCAAGTTTGTAACGTCCTCGATGTCTTTTATAAAACTAGATGAATTTTTTCGAGACCCACAACACCCTACAGTTCTGTGTTCTTATTCGTAATTCATGAATTTGAAACCCGAAATCCAACCCAACCAGAACATATACACTACAGAATGGAGTTAATCAAAATGTCTTCTGAAATAAATGACTTATGGATTCAGTGGTCAAAAAAAAATTTCGTTTCACAGTGGCAATTTTCATTCTTTTGGAAAATTATTATAATCATAAAAAGTTATGATTATACCAAGTTCTTTCCCACTAATATCTCAGTTTTTTCAAAAAGTGGAGTTAGTCGATGTGTGCACTGAGCGGCTCATATACTACACGATCTGATTTTTGAGTCTCGTTGAATTAAAAATTTTGTAAATTAGCATTTACCTCATATTTCTGTGTCGATACATCAACCTTCTTATAATCTTCTTCATCCCTCTTTTTCTCTTCTCGTTCTTCTTGTGCTCTTTTTTGTCTTTCTTGTTCTCTTGATTTTCTATCTTGTCTTCTTCCTTCTCTTTCTTGTCCTCTTCCTTATCTTTCTTATCATCTTCCCTATATTTCTTGTCCTTTTGATTATCTATCTTGTCCTCTTCCTTTTCTTTCTTATACTCTTCCTTCTCTTTCTTGTCCTTTTCCTCATCTTTCTTGTTCTCTTCCTTCTTTTCTTGTCCTCTTGATTTTCTTATCTTGTCCTCCTCTTCTCTTTCTTGTCCTTTTGATTATATTTCTTGTCCTCTTCCTTCTCTTTCTTGTCCTCTTCTTTTCTATCTTGTCCTCCTCTTTCTCTTTCTTGTCCTTTTGATTTTCTTTCTTGTCATCTTCCTTCTCTTTCTTTTCCTTTTGATAATCTTCTTGTCTTCTTCCTTCTCTTTCTTGTCGCTATCTTGTCCTCTTCCCTCTCTTTCTTGTCCTCATCCCTCTTATCACTTTCCTCGTTCTTCTTCGCCTCCTTCGACAAATGTTTCAACGCCGTAATGATGTCCTCCAAATGCTCCAGGACTACCTTCGGATCTTTGTTCTTGACAGCCACCGGAGTGTAGACTTTAGTCGTCGGCGATATAGTGACGACACTTTCGGTCGTCCCACTTTTGGTTTCCAAAATATTAATAATCTGATCCATGACGTCAGAAGGGCTCACGGCTTTACCGAAATGGGGTTTTTCTTTCATCGAACCATATTTGGTATCACCTCCAACTAAATAAATGATAGAGGATAGAAATTAATTGTTATGATAACGATGTCTTATGCTTGTTAATTGGTAGTGACAAGTATGAAAATGTTTATGTATTTGCTATTTTGATCGTTATATACTAGATGAATGCTATAGCATCCACGTCAAGTTAGTGACTATGAAAAAAAATTCAGTTTTAACTGAAGAGTAATCTTCCACGTTAACACGTTCGCGCCCAATAAAAGTTTGAGTAGTCGTATTATCGTATTTTGATCGTTATATACTAGATGAATGCTATAGCATCCACGTCAAGTTAGTGACTATGAAAAAAAATTCAGTTTTGACTGAAGAGTGATCTTCCACGTTAACACGTTCGCGCCCAATAAAAGTTTGAGTAGTCGTATTATCGTATTTTGATCGTTATATACTAGATGAATGCTATAGCATCCACGTCAAACTAGTGACTATGAAAAAAGATGGAATTTCAACTGAAAAGTGATCTTGCATTTTGGAAAAAGGAACTAGCTGTAAGTGGAATTCTGTCTTCAGGCAATTATGGCATCGTGCCTTAAGGCATGTTGCTGGAACTTCCCGTACCGCAATTCAAAATTCTATTAATTAAAAATAATCAATAATAATCAATCAAAGTTGATCATTGATTTGAAACTTTTAATAGAATTTCGAACCATATTATATCATTCTATCTTAAATCACTTATTTTGAAATATTTTGTGAATTCTGAACTTTTTTTCAAAATAATCGTACTGCTTTAACTGCATAAAGAAGAATTATCGAAGCGCCTAAGCGCCGCGTCGCCGTCTAACGCGTAAACATTGGTACGGAACCCATAGGAATGTTAACTAAGTTGAAATCTCTATAAAATATCTGATAATTTGATGTGCATATGTCTAATGTTCATTTTTGACCGCCAAATGGCTCATTTTTTTACTTTTTCCTCCATATCTCCAAAGTCGTTGGACCTGCCTTTCCAAAAATTGATTAGTTCTTCATTTAGTCAATACAAATAAAATGTTTTTTGAATTAAAATTAAAAATTGAGTTACCGTTTTCGGCACTTTTTGCCCCGTATCTTTGGAACGGCTAGACCTGACTTCGCCAAAAACTAATCAGCACGTCTCCTTATCAATACGAATCGAATGCTTTTTGAGTTATTCAAATCGGTTGATCCGTGTGTCCGAAATCATCGACGAAAATTTGTATTCGCACATACATACATACACGCACGCACACACACACACACACACGCACACACATACATCCATTATTTCTAAGGTATATCAAAATGTTCAGAAGGTTTTGAAACGTAAAGATATATAAAAAATTTCATTTTCGATTTTTTTGCGATTACTATAACTTGCCCTATGGGAAGTTAAAAACATTCGATTCCTATTAATAGGCAGATGTGCTGATGAGTTTTTGGCAAAGATAGGCCCAGCGGTTTCGGAGATACAGAGCTAAATGTGCAAAAAAAAGCAGTTTTTGAGAGAATTCCGATTTAATTGATTCAAAGAACTTTGTGCTTGTTTCAACAAAATAATTGATTTTGGAAAAAAAAATTTTGTTTCTAATTTTTTTTTCGAAAAATATTTTTGTAATTTTGGATTAAAAATTCAAAAAATTACCCAGGCTAAGCACAGTCTAAGCGCCACTCTGGTACAAATGTTTACCCAAGTGCATTTAGACTGTTTGTGTATTGGGGCACTTTTTTAATTTTGTCAAAACTATAGAAACATGTGAAAATGCCGCCAGGCTAAGCACAGTTTAAGTGAAAATGTCCCACAGAATTATTTGCAAATGCGTTTAGACTGTGACTATACGGGAGCACTTTTTCAATTTTGTGTAAATTAGGCAACTATTTTTTTGAAATTGACTTCGAAATGAAAGGACGATTGTTAATGTTCTCAGATATAAGAAGATAGCAAAAATAATGAAAGTTACAGTATTTGCAATAATATATTTGAAAACGTTTAAAATTTCTCGATTATTTCATTACGGTACGGTAAGTTTCAGCAATTTGCCTTAAGGCACGATGCCATACACCACTAGTTTACCTTATTTCTATTATGTTTCTATTTACCGATAACTCCGGGTATGACTATGTTTTCCGGTACTTCGACACTTGTTTGTCTCAATTTTGATTTTGAAGTTTTCCGGGGATCCGGATGAGTGTTGCCATATGGCAACAAGAGTAGAATGAGTGCATAGGTTATTACAAAAGTCGACATGGATAATATTAATAAAATAAAATTGAAACGTTGAGAAAATTCGTAGAAAATGTGTCAAAGGTTTTTTTTGGGACAAATGAAAAACGAATTATGACATTGACATTTTTGGGAAAAATTTTTGTTATTTTCCCGAGGGAGACGTTTATGTTTGTCAGAAAATGCAATTTGCTAATTTTACGATATCTCGGCGTTTCAAGCCATGGGGCCGTATTTATCAAAAGTGTGTACGGGTGTGTATTCAAGCCGAAATTTTACCTTTCGTCGACGATTTCTCGAAAACGGCTGGACCGATTTCAAAAATTTAGAAGCCATTCGATGTATCTCGATAAGGACTATCGTTTGTCAATTACCAATTACCAAAAACATGTAAAAATTTTGAACCACGTTTTACCCCCGAATCCTGAACCGATTTCGATGATTCAAAAACTTGAATCATTGAACTTGGAATGACATTAGTTGTTGATTATTTTTTGAAAAAATATTTAGACATTTTTAATGAATTTTTGCACAGTGATAAGGTAAACCATTGGTTCTCAATCTTTTGTGTCTGCTAAAATTTACAATTTTTTTATGAGAATGTACAATATTTTTTTACTCTTTGTTACTATTTATAAATATTGTATTGACTTTTTCTCAAAGATTTGTATAAGTATTATATAAATAAATAAAAAAATAAAATATAATAACATTTTATGCTGAGTACGATAGTAATTTTTTTTTCTATTGTGGACCCCTTAAAGTCCAATAGGGCGAATCACTAAGATTTATTTATATCATCCTAAAAATTAAAGTCTTACAAAAAGTCGTTTTGTATTAATAAAAAATCATTGCATTTTGAATAGTCTGCTTTTGAACATTTTTTGAAAAAAAAAAAACATTTTTTTTGAAAATTTAGTTTTTTTTTTAATTTTCAAAACTTTAAAAGTCTAAAAAATCTAGTTTTTCAAAATTTTCAAAAAAATTTCAGATTTTAAAAATTTTGAATTGCGATTCTGAATATTTTGTATCACGTGACTTGAGAAAAAATTGACTTTTTTGAAAATTGTGATTTATTTTATTTTGTCTGAATATAAACAAATTGCTGGAACTACCAGCACCGCTATTAAAATTTTTAAAAGAAAAAAAAAATTTAAAACCTTGAGACATTAGATTTTTGAGACTTTTGAAAATGTAAAAAATGGACTTTTTTGAAAATTTTAAATTTTTTAATTCTGTCTAAAAATCAACATTTACTGGAATTTCTTGCACCGCAATTCAAAATTTTGAAAAGCTATTTTTTTTTTTTTGAAAATCTTGAAAAATTAGATTTTTGAGAATTTTGAACTTGTGAATAAATGGACTTTTTGAAAATCTTGATTTATTTAATTTTGTCTGAAAATCAACAAAATTGCTGGAACTTCTAAAAAAAATAGATTCTGGAGAGAAAAAAAAATAAAAAAAACATGATAACCTTGGAAAAATAGAATTTGGAGACTTCAAAAGTGAAAAAGTTGACTTTCAAAAATTCCGATTTTTTTTTAATTCTAAAAATTTCGTAACACTTGTTCAGTAAAGACATCTCCTGTCTATCATCTCAAAATTATCTAAATGCGTGTTTTAAAACAATCATCATCTCCTAAAATATGTTTCTGGTAAAAATGTTCCCCACTTGTGGGAACGTTGGCAACAAATCCTCCCTCGCAATATTGGGGATGATGCTTTTCCTCGTTTTGGGGCGGAAACAAACAGTAACAGTAGTATCTCAAAAGTCTCTCTAGTGAAAACAACTCCAAAAATAATTCATAAAATTATAAAATTAATATGATAAATTAAATTAATAGAATTATTATAATAAATAAATGTGAAAAATAAACGAAAAATGTGAAAAAAGTGGACAGATAGCTTGTTAAAAATTTAGCATTTTTATTGGTTTCATTGTTATGGAACTAAAAACTTGTGGTATATATTAAAAATAAATTAAAGTTAAATAAATTAAATTAAATTAAATAAATTTAATTAAATTTTTATAATAATTTAAACATATTGTGAGCAACAAATTCAATTTTTTATAGTAAAATTAATAATTTTATATGCAGAATTTTCAAATCATCTAAATAATCTAAATTAAATCATTTAAATTAAATAAATAATAATTTTAATAAAATTTGTTTACAGATTATAATAGATTTTATTTATTGCATATTTCGAATTTAATTTATAAATAATAATAATAATAATTTTTTCCATAAATTTATAAAAATTAAAATAAGTAAATATTTAAATTAATTAAATAATAAATTTATTCATTTATTTATTTATTTATTATAATAATTTTATTCACTCATAAGACATTACGAATAAAATAATTATTCTTATAAAAATATAAGTAATAATAATATATTATTGATTAATATTTAAATATAATAAATGTGGTTTATTTTAGACTACGCTAAGTAAAATATATTAATAAATTTATAATCTGAACTTGTTATTATTATATAAAAATATATGTAACTATTAATGAAAAATTACATGAATATTTTTACATACATTTCATAAAAAGTTATGTAAAAGCAACAATCAAATTAATAATAATACAAAGGAAAAAAAATTAAAATAATTACAATTGTCAGTTACTAAAAATGTTTAAATTTTTGTTAATAATTTATTATAATATACAGCATTTATAAAAAAATTCATTTATATTCATTCATTTATATATAAATTCAAAATAAATCATATTTTAGAATGAGTGAAAATATTTCTTTGTGAAAAAATTAATTAACTATATATTATGCATTTTCAAAACTATTTTTATAATATTGTGATAATAATATCGTAATAATATCTCTAGGAAAAGAATAATTTTGAATTTATAAAAGACTTGAAAACATTATAAAAACAAGTTAAGTGAAAATGCTAAAATATGCCAAATATCAAAAACTTTTTTGTAAAACATCGAACATTTTTGAGAGATATATAAATAAATATATGTAATCTCATTTTAAACTAAATAAAATAAATATATCGTGAATGAAATAAATTTATAAAAGAAAAAATAAAATAAATATATTGTGATAAAAAGTTTTGGGGATAGAATTATTTGGAAACAAAGTTCTGTGAAAACAACAACGAAATAATAAAAAGTGAGGAATTTTTTTGCAAAACAAGAAAATCAATTGAAAACTATATAAAAACATTATTAAATTTTTAAAATTAAAAAAAAAAACACTACGGTATAGATTATAACAAAATAATAAGAAACATATTTAAATGCATTATAAAAACAAGTTATTAGAAAAACAATTATTTAGACTGTCTAAGTTAGACATAAAGCTTATATAAGCAAAATATTAGAATTAATTAAATTAAAGTTAAAAAATTAGCAAACTATTAAAATTAATCAAACAAAACAGTAAAAAAATATTTTTTTCTTTTATATATGACTTAATAGATTATAAGTAAAAAATTATAAAGAAAGTTAAGTGAGAAATATTATTTGGAAACTAAACTATTTCGTTTTGGAAACCAAGAGACTTCATGAGAAACTTTCTGTAAAACATCAAAATTATTTGGAAAATCTTCGAATGCATTTGTTGAATAGTTAAATTTACTTATAGAGTATTTTATAACTAAAAATGGATAGTGATAACCACACCACATCCCTCTCAAAAAAACCAAAACCCCAATGTCCATCATCACCTCGAGATTTTTTCGCCAGACTTTATGGGCATTTGGAAAGCGAAAAAAAACTCAAGGACAACAAATCTGACGTCACCAATACCTCCAACATCAACTCACCAACGTCAACATCAATTTGTCCGAATTTTAAAATTTCCGAAGATACAACAATTTCTCCTTCCCCCAAAGAAGAATCGAGCAGAGGATTCTATTCAGGAATTTTATGGAGTGAAGATTTGGCCAAATTTTGTTCAGGCGATGTGGTAATAGATAATGAAGCTGGCCCTAGTAGAATTTTTGGTTCTTATAATGTCCCCAATTTTGCACCTGTTTTGGGTTGAATTTGGAGGCGCATTTGGGGACCGGGTTTGGAGCCTATCGTAAGTTAATAGTGAAATTTTGCTCTTATTTACTTTTCCCGAAGGTGAAGTTTATGTTTTCATCAAAAACTCCGATTCGCTAATTTTATGTTTTATCCTGAACGTTTCAAGCTATTCTGAATCGATTGAGACCAAATTTGGAAAAAGTATTCATGTGTGTATGTGTGCGCGCGAACCGATTTTTTGCCGTAAATCGACGTTTTCTCAAAAACTGCTGGACTGATTTCAAAAATTTAAAAGCTTTTGGGTGTGTCTCAATGAGGACTAGTGTTTATCAATTTTGTGCAGTGGTCGGCCAAGCCGTTTCTTTATGAAAAATGTTTCGTCCACGTTTTAGTCCGCAATTCTGAATCGATTTTGAAAATTCAAAAACCGTTCGAAAGATATTGGTTGGGAATCGTGCTGATTAGTTTTTGATAGAGATCGGTCGGGCCGTTTTCTTGTAAAAAAGTGTTTAAACAATTTCTTTCGACGATTTTTATTATTGTTTTTTTGACGGTAGATACCATAGTCTTATAGGTCATACTAAAATATCACGGCTCTACGACAACTCGTTTAGCTATAAAAAATTCGTCAAAGTTCGCAAAAATTAGTATCGTTTTTTTAGCATTTGTCAAAATTAGACCTTTAGTTTGCTCAAAAACGCCTGAACCGATTTCAGAACTTTAAAAGCCAATCGATGTATTTCGATGTGCATTATCGTTTCTCAGTTTTGTGCGACGATCTGCCAAGCCGTTTCTTTATAAATAGCAAAAAAGTGTAAAATTGTTTGTTCAGGTTTTAGCTCTCAATTCTTGATTTGATTTTAAACTAAATAGTGTATGGCATCGTGCCTTAAGGCAAATTGCTGGAACTTAATGAAAAATTCGAGGAATATTAAATGCTTTCAAATAGATTTTAATAAATACTGTAACTTATATATGTTTACAAAAAAGCAAATAAACAAAACTTAATCAAGGGGAGTTAGAATTGAAGGACGTTGCCTAATATTTATAAGAATTTTATAAAATAAATTGCAAAGTTTAAAATTATTAATTTGAAGTATATTAGTAAGCTTTAGAACTTTAGATAGAAAAAAATAAAATTCTAATTATGTTCGATATTCAAAAAAAAATTCCTATGGAAATAAAAAAAATAATTCTTTAACCCCAAAACGCATTATTATAAATACTTTCATTATTCGTATTTTGTAGACGAAATATAAGAGCTTATGCATTTTGACAATGACGATGTTTATGTATGTTTACATGAAAAGTATATAAACAAAACTTAATCAAGCAGATTTCAAATAAAGGACCTTATTTCATATTTTTAAGAATTATATAAACTGAAATGCAAAGTTTATTTTATTTTATTAAATAATTATACGAATTATTTTTGATATTCGAGAAAAAAATATTTTTAGGAAAGATATAATTTTTTTTGTCTAAAAACAATTGTTTCATCAACACAAACAGAAAGTTCTTTGAATCATTCAAATCGGACGCTTAGTTTTCTCAAAAACTGCCATTTTTTGCACATTTTGCTCGGTACTCCCGGCGGACCTGCTCTTTGTTAAAACTAATCACCACTTCTCCCCATCATTTCAAATTGAATGCTTTTTGAATCATTCAAATCGGATACTCCGTTCTCTCGAAAACTCGTACTTGTATTTTCTGCACTCTTTGCTCTGTATCTCCGTAACGGCTGGACCTGCCTTTGCCAAAAACTAATCAGCACATCTCCCTATCAATAGGAACCGAATGTTTTTTGAACCATTCAAATCGGTTGATCTATACTCTCAAAATCGTCTATGAAAAATTGTATCCATATACACACCCGTATATTTTTTTCGAGGAATGTCAAAATGTTCAGAAACCTCTGAAACGTGAAGACATGCAAAAAATTTCAATTTCGATTTTGAACCCATTACAATAACTACCTCACGGGAAGTTAATAAACCGTTGACTAATTTTATCTAAGAATCTAAATTTCAATTTCGATTGATTAAGTCAATTCTTACACTTTTCGGAAAGTTCATGCAACTTGCCTTAAGGCTAAATTCCACTTTCAACTAGTTTTCTTTTGTGTTTATTAATAAAGTCCTCAACGTGTATTCCTAGCATATGGCGAAACGTTTATTTCGCTTTAAAATATATAAATTGTATCACAATAGATATTTAATGCCATGAAAAACATATATATATATATATATATATATATATATATATATATATATAGGGGAGACTGGGGTAAGGCAAAAATAAATGCAATTTTCTAGTTACTTTTATTAGCACGAATTTGTTAGTAATAAACCTAGTTCCAATCGTGACACTTTAGTTATGATTTTTTTATACCAAGTGTTTAAAATTACCGCAGTCTCCCCTATAAAAGATTTGAAATATAATACCTCTATAGTGAAAAGAAGAGATTTGTATAATATTTATCTTAATTTGTGGCGGCTTATATAAGCCGTCCGACAATAGGGATTTTATTCCGTATTGTTATTTGATGGGAGGCGGAAAATCGGGCGGTGTCTCCGAGAAGGATTAAAAATTGTTATATATATATATATTAGGGGTGGTCCTTTATGTGTATTTTCCCGAATTTATTTGCTCCCAAGTGCTCAAATGCTTTCAAATTGATGAAAGAAAATTCTCTGAAAGTTTTAGCTCTTAAAATTATATTTAAGATAGTCCGCAATTCAATCAAAGTTTCTTGAAAAAAAATGAAGAATTTCAAAGCACATGCCATCGGATACATTTTAATCATCTCATCTTTGTGACTCATTTTTGGGTCATTTTTCTTTATTGACTTCCCGTAGGGTAAGTTTTAGTAATTGTTCAAAAATCGAAATTGAAAATTTTGGCATTTCTTTACGTTTCAAAGGTTTCTGAACATTTTGGTATACCTTAGATAAAATTGTGTTAGTGCGGATACAATTTTTCGTGCACGGGTTTTGAGAGCACCGCTCAACCGATTTGAATAATTTAAAAAAACATTCCCATTGACAAAGAGACGTGCAGATTAGGTTTTGTCAAAGGCAGGTCCAGCCGTTTAGGAGATACGGAGCAAAGAGTGCACAAAATAGAAATCGAGTTTTTGAGAGCATGGAGTATCGAATTTGAATGATTCAAAAAACGTTCAATTTGTAATGATGGGGAGAAGTGTGGGTTAGTTTTTGGCAACGGCAGGTCTAGTTGTTTTGTAGATACGGAGCTAAATGTGCAGTAAATGGCGGTTTTTGAGAAAACTAAGCATCCGATGCGAATGATTTAATTAACTTTTTGCTTGTATTGACGTAACGATTGTTAAGAGGAAAGCAAACTTTTTTTTCTCTTCTATTATAAAAAAAATTGTTTTATCGGAAAATAATTGAGATTTTAATTTTAATTCTGGCTAATGATCCAAATATCATTTATATACTTGGAATAAATAATTTTAACTTCGCAATTTAGTTTATATGATTCTTAAAAATATGAGATAAGGTCCTTCATTCTAACTCCTAAGTTTTGTCTTTCATTCTCATCCTTTAGTTTTGTTTATTTAGTTTTGATGTAAACATATATAAACATTCCAGTCCAATTCATGAGCTCCTATAATTCGTCTATAAAATACGAATAATGAAAGTTACAGTATTTATAATAATTTATTTGAAAAAATTTTAAATTCTTCGAATATTTCATCACGGTACGGGAAGTTCCAGCAATTTGCCTTAAGGCACGATGCCATACACCACTAGTTATTATCGACGTTCTTACAAAATTTAGAATTTCTTGAAAATTAGTTGATCTAAGTCACATGATCTAAAATTGTAGACAAAAAATGTATCCGCACACACACATCAAATTTTTCTAAGGTATGTCAAAATATTCAGAAACCTTTGAAAGGTAAATTTGTGCAAAAAAATTTATTTTTAATTTTTTGCGAGTACTATAACTTACCCTACAAGAAATTAATAAATTATTAATCAATTTGGGCACAGTAAACCCTCTGTTGAGTGCGGATAAAACTAAAACAGGGTAAAGCACTTTTGTTCTGTGTTTACTCCCGAAGGACGATGATGTTAATATTATGTTTTCTTAAATTTTCTAAAAATCTTTTACATTTTTTCACATCCTCCGTTAATAAATGTCCCCGTTCGCACATTCCACAATCCTATACAATATATCAGTGTACTTCAATTGAGACTTGTTCAACTATGCTTTGGTAATCGCATCATAATAAACGTTCGCAGAAGCAGAAGCAGAATCGCGATGATGATGATGATGATGTACATAGCATCCGAGTGTATTAAACACAATAACAATTCACACGACACAACAAAATACAATATGATGTAATAATATCACTCGTTCGTTCATTCACATTCGTTCACTCGTTCACTACTACCACCCACACCCAGTCGATGGAAAGACTCAGTAAAGTAGACGACTTACGAAGGGTGAGGTGTAGTGGGTATACCCCCAAAGGTGTAAATGAATTTGAAGGTTATTGATGATGAAGTAAAGTGTAAAAAAATATTAAAGTAGGATGTTAGTTGTGATGATATAAATCTTAACTTGGCGTGTCTTAAGGCAAATTGCTGGAACTTCCCGTATCGTAATGAAATATTCACAATTTTCAATGTTTCAAATGTCATTATAAATACTTTATATTCACTCGTTCACTACTCCCACTCACACTCAGTCGACGGAAAGGCTTAGTAAAATTATCTCATATATCTAAGAATTATATAAACTGAATTGCAATGTTTGAATTATCTATTCCAAATATATTAGTGAGTTTTATAATTTTTGAAATTTTAAATTTGTATATTTTTTTTATATTTTGAAACCGCTGGATCTACTGGATTATTATTAATATAAGTGTTAGAATTTGGGCATATTATAAACAAATCATAAGTTGGGTAATAATACTTATAAGAACTTATATTTTATGTCTTATGTCGAAATAGAATAAAAGCATACGATGAACTTATCTCATATTTTTAATAATTATATAAAATTATGCGTATAAAATTTGTAAACATTTTGAAAATGACGACCTTGTTTATATAAACGTGTATATATATTATAAACAAAACTTGAACGAGCCGAGTTAGAATTAGCATTCAAGGACCTTATCATTCATATTTTTAAGACTTGAATCATTATGAATGATTAAAATACTGATCAATTATAAAGTAATCCGAAAAGAAAATACAAAAATGCCTGAATTGCATAGACAAAATTATTTATTTCAAGTGAGTTTTCAAATTTTGAGAATATTTTTTTGCATACTTTTGAAAGCTTTAATAAAATCCGAAACGTTTTCGGGATTTTTTTTAAAAAAATTGTGATTTTTATGAAAATTTTGAAAATTTAAAAAAGGAAAATATTTTATTTTTTTTTAAATTTTGTTAGATATTGTAAACTCAAAAAAAAAACTTATCGCGCTAATGATACTTTAGAAGATTTTGAAAAAAAGTCGTTTTTTTAATATTTAAATAAATATTATTTATTTCAGGTTATAAAATTTTTTGTGTAAATTTTAATAAAATTTTTTTTTTTTGAAATATGAATATGTATTTCGAAAAAAAAAATTAAGTTTTGAAAGTTTGTAATTTATTAAAATTTGTAATTTGATATGTTTATTTGATATTTTGATTGAAATAAAAACAAATTAAAAAAACTATTGTTTGAAATTTTTAATAAAACAAAAACAAGATTCTAAAATGTTTGAAATCGAAAAAAGTCTAAAATTTTGAAATTTAATAAAACTTTTTTTGAGAATTCTAAAATATTTGAAATAAATAGAATTTTATGAAATTTTTGAAAAAAAAATAGATTTTAGTGAAATTTTTGAAACCCCGATTTAAATATAATTTATGTAAAAAAGTGGATTTTTTTGAATTTTTCGAACCGATCTTTCTTTTTTAATTTGTTGAAGATTTAAAAAATTTTGAAATCGAAAGTTTCTAAGCTTTGAGATTTTTTCATTTGTAAGTCTTCCCAAAAAACTTTATTTCTTCATACCGTCAGTACTACCTAAATATTTTTTGAATCATTCAAATCGGTTGATCGAAATCATTAACGAAAAATTGTATCCGTTAATACATCAATTATTTAAGGTATGCCAAATTTTCATAAACCTTTGAAACATAAAGATAAACAAAAAAAATCATTTTGATTTTTTGACGATAGCTATAACTTACCCTACGAAAAGACCGGATTTTAGAAGACTCTTCAGATATTGGTCCAGGAGTTCTGAAAACAATCTTACCAAATGTACTAGAGATAGTATCAAATTTTGTGCAGTGTGTTTCAACTATCCACAAACAGATTCTGTTATAAATTTCTCAACTTTGTTACCCAAACCCACAACTTTAATACCCACTTCAATCATCATTTAAGTATCCACTAATATCCAAAGCAAAGATTTCGTGTAGAAAATAAATACCTCAAACTAAACCATTTAAGTCTGCATTTATGCACACGTATAATATTTTATTATTGGCCGGATAATCTCTCTGTGTATATTCAGTCATAGGACCTCCCCTTCAGAAATATATCACTTGATAACAATACGACGAATTCATAAACAACTGTTGGTGCTCCCATGGAAGAATAATAAACTAAGGAGGAGCAGAAGTGGGATGAAAGTCTTTACATGATTATAAAGATATTGACATTTGTTAGGAATTGATTTCGGGGAAATAACTTTTTTATACACTTTAGACTTTATACACATTCTAGTTTGAATTTCATGCCCAAATAAATAATAGAGAGATAATATATCATTGAAAATAGCAAAGATAATGGTCATTGGAAGTGATGTGTCTGTATTTCTGCTTACTTATATCTCCAACTCAACCACGCATTATACAGCTTTTCCTTAAATTCCACTTACATCTAGTCAAATTTAATCCAACAATTATCTTCCAATTTTCATCAAAATTAATGATATAATTATTATATAATGATATAATAATATTTAATGATTTTTTTTCTAGTGGCCAGAAGAAGGCGCAAAGAAGGCCGACCCCGTCGTCAACGGACGACATTTAGCAGTGAACAAACCCTAAGGCTAGAAGTCGAATACCGAAGGGCCGAATATGTATCGAGGTGCCGAAGGTTTGAATTGGCCGAAGCTTTGTCTTTATCCGAAACCCAGGTTAAAATCTGGTTCCAAAATCGAAGGGCCAAGATAAAAGGATCGGAAGGCCCTATTGATCAACAGTACAGGTCAGTTAATAATAGTTATATTCTATATGTTTTTGGATGTAGTGAAAATTTGTATTAGCATGTTTGCAT
>NW_020537912.1:0-19297 GCF_003426905.1 Ctenocephalides felis | reverse complement strand
AATATTTAGAAGCGCCGAGTATCGACCCCGGTACTCTGCAAGTGAATCCATTGCATTCCAAAATTTCCCATATTTTATACTTAAAAACCCGCACAACAATTTTTATCATCATCAAGACATAACACAGTAAGATTTGAAAGCGTCGTGTATCGATACCAGTAATTTCACATGCTAAGCGAGCGCTCTACCACTGATCTACGCCCCCGGCAAGTGACTACATTTTATTCAAAGGTTACTTGTTTTATTCTCGACAACCACTCACAACCATTTTTATCAGTTCGATTGTAGCAGCCGAGCGATTCACATCGAATAAATAAATCGTAAATAATTGCATAATGTCTTCCGAGTCGGATGGTCAGTGCGGCCGACCACCTGACCCAAACCTTTTTACCTGCCGCTCTGCGATTGGAGAGATAACAGCAGATGCAAAGAACACTTGTTTAAATAGATCGAGTGACATGGATTTTTGTGATACTGAAAGTGTAATTAGTGTAGAAAATGAATCAGTTAGTAGTTGTGATTTGAACATTAAGAATAGTGTTAATGTTAATTATAAATATAATATCAACGATGTAAGTGCAGATAGTAATAAAAGGGAAACGTTAGAACAAAAGGAAAACAAAGGGGAAAACAGTAATTTAGCGTCAAATAATAGTGATACAACAATGGAAATAACAAAAGATCTAATAAGTGATAACAATATAAACGATCAAAATAAATCAGATGAAAGAGTTAATCCATTAAATAATTTGATACGTTTCGAAGGTTGCGATATGGGCCCTTACACTATATTTGTTGAATCCAAGGACAAAAATATAGGCCGACTACACCCGATGGCCTTGGGAAAAATCATACATAATGCAGGGGCATATTTCAAATTTGGTTTGACAGAAGTTTCGGTTATAGGAAAAAATAAAGTAAAGATGGAATTTAAAAGCGCCAGGGTGGCGAACAAAATTCTAGATGACAAAATTTTAGAAAAAAATAATCTGAAGGCATACATCCCAAAATACCTACTTGCAAGGCATGGCATAATATTTGATGTGGATGCGAATCTCTCAGAACAAGAAATTATAAACGCCATTGAAACAGACATTCCGGTTATAGACGTGGTATGTTTAAGACCGAAAAATAATAATACAATAAAATACTCATCACAATGTGTCAAATTAACGTTTAGGGGCACAAGTTTACCGAATAAGGTAGCTATACATTCGGTAAAATGTGAGGTTCGACCGTTTGTACAGAAAGTGGTCCAATGCTACAAATGCTGTCGGTTCAATCACGTTAAGGACCAATGTAGAGGAAAAGAGAGATGTATGAAATGTTCCGGAGAACATAATGCGAAAATATGTATAGCATCCAAATTTCTATGTGCGTTGTGCAATGGGGATCACCCTGCAAATGATAAAGAATGCACGGTATTTATTAAAAATAAAAAAATTAAAGAAATTATGGCTTGGCAGAATCTAGCATACCATGAAGCCAGAAATATATTATATAAAGACAGCTATGCAAACAAGTCAAAAGCCGGATTCAGTTTCACGGGCAAAGATAAAGAATTTCCAGGTTTGTATGCAAAACCTGCATCTAGTACAGACAGCAAGATAACTAAAAATAGGTTCGACGCCCTTTCTGATTTAGAGGAGGAGGAGCAACCGGAATTTTTAAATCCGACAACCTTTCATAAACCTAAAAGAGCGACTTACAAAATTACCAAAAGCAATACTCCATTCAATTCTGGATCCTCAATAAAAAAACAGTCAGTGAAGGAACCTGTATCAAATAGAAATAACAAAACCGAATTTAACCTCAACCCAAGAAAAAGGTTAAAACCGAGCGTGGAACGTGAATCTGCAATAGTCGAAAATAATAGCAATGTTCAACAAGATGGTTCATTAAATTTCTTAAACGAATTCATTGAAAAAATTAAACATATATACATTCCTAGTAGCGCTGAACATTATAACCTGTTGTCAGAAATACTAAACAAAATGATGAGGTCCAAAGTTGGACCCGACAAACAAGTTTGATTTGGCTGTGAGCACAGTATATTACGTATGGAAGCTTAAAATTATTTAGTGATAATAACTTAAAAAAAAATAATAATAATAATAATAATGCTAAAAATTATTCAAATCAATATCAGATCTGTTTTTTCAAATAAGCTGCATCTAGAATCCTATTTAAACACCAACCATATAGATATCGTAATATTATCTGAAACATGGCTCAAAGATAATAATAGATTTCAGATATCTGGATACGCCTTTATATCAAAGAATAGGGAAGATGGTTATGGAGGAGTTGGAATACTTATCCACCGAAGATACCAATTTCAGACGTTAAATTTAAACAGTTTCATTACCAATAAAATTCAGATTTGTGGAATTAAGCTGGCCATACATAACATAACACTTAATATTGTGGCGATTTATTGTGCCCCCGGGCACAAGACAGGAACGGAATATTGGGTGTCGCTATTCCAGGAACTAAATCAACCGTTAATACTAGCAGGGGACTGTAATGCTCACCACATAAGTTTTGGAGGGTTAAAAAACAATAATGCAGGCATAAATCTTAGTGAAGCCATAAACTCAGAGGGTTTATGTCTTATGAATGACGGAACACCTACAATGATAAGAAGACACGATAGGAATCCTTCCGCGGTAGACTTAACAATATGCAGCCCATCAGTGATGATTAGGGCTGAATGGAGTGTATTAAATGAAACTCTAGGGTCTGATCATTTAGCAATTAGTATTAATGTTAAATTAGGCAATGATAATAAGTTTAAATACAATCATAGTCCAGTAAACAGATATCGGTGGAAAATTAAAGATGCAGATTGGTCAGGTTATGCGCAAACTGTAGACAGAATGTTGTCGAATACTAATCTCAACTCTAATCCGATGATTTCCTATTCCAAGTTTATTGAATGCATTAATAATGCAGCACTAATGAATATTCCAAAAACAAATCCGTATTTGGGTACGAAATATAGAAATAAATCAAATCCTTGGTGGGACGAGGAGTGCAACAAAGTGAAGAAAATAAAATCGGAAGCAATTAAGAAATACAAAGAAATACCAAACATAGACAATTATATAAAATACAAGCGAGCGGTAGCTAAGTGTCGATTTGTATTTAAAAAGAAAAAATACGATAAATGGACAGAGTTTTGTAACTCTTTCTCCAGAGACATGTCTTCACAACAAATCTGGCACCATATAAAGGTCATGAAAAATGGAGCCACTCGAACCAATGCATTTCCTAATAACTTAGCTGATCAGTTTCTTAACTCACTTACTCCGGATACGGTAATTAATGACGTCAACATACAGGACATGGAAAAAAATGACGAATTAGAAGGTCCCTTTACCATTGATGAATTACATTTGGCACTAAAAAGGAATAGTAATACTGCGCCGGGTAATGACAATATACATTACCCCATGCTAAGTAACCTATCAGATAAGGGGAAAAAAATTCTACTGAAGGTCTTCAACGACATCTGGACTAAAGAGATTGCTGTAAAAGACTGGAGGACATATATCACAATACCAGTTCTAAAGCCTAATAAGGATGCAACAAAAATAGAATCATATCGGCCGATTTCTCTAGCGTCATGTATGTCCAAAACATTCGAACGCTTAATGAAAAGAAGAATCGAGTGGTGGCTCGAGAATAAGAAGAAATTGCCAAGTTACATGCAAGGTTTAGAAACAAAAGAGGCACGTATGATGTTCTAACTAGTTTCGTCTATGAAATTCACAACAACCTGGCCAAGAAAAATTGTGTATTGACTATCAACTTGGATTTGGAGAACGCATACAACAGGGTTCAAATACCGATTTTAATAAACATTCTATATGAATTAAAACTCCCTAAGAGATTTATTGTTCACATTTATCACTTATTGAAAGATCGAAAATTAGTCCTCAGATGTAAAGATACACATTATGGGCCACGGTATATGTCGGAAGGCTTACCTCAGGGTTCTGTCCTTAGTCCCTTGTTGTTCAACGTATACACGGCACACCTTCAAAATGAGATTGGCCAGGACGCTCGGATCATGCAATATGCAGATGATCTAATATTATCACATAGTGGAGTGTCATTAAATGATGTGATCAAAAAAATGGATCAGACCATGACGTCATTTGGAAAATGGACCACATCACTGGGATTTTCAATCTCCGAGAATAAAAGTGCAGTATCGTTTTTCACCAGACAAAGGAATTCTATTGCGATGGAGTCAATAAAATTAGGTAGATACACCTTAAAAATACAAACTACCACAAAATGTCTGGGTTTGACTATAGATAACAAATTACGATGGGGTCCACATTTGGAAAATCTGTCAAGAAAATGTGAAGATGCATTAAATATCTTGAGAGTATTAAATCACATGATGTATGGCGCTGACGTGAAGGTTGCAATCAGGATATATAAACAGCTTATATTATCTAAACTTGATTATGGCTGCTTCATTTATGGGGATGCAAGTAAAAATCTACTACGCAAACTGGATACCCTGCAAAATAAAGCTATAAGGTATTGCCTGGGAGTTTTGCGTTCAACGCCCATTAACGCCTTACATGTGGAAGCACACATAATGCCTCTGCATTTGAGGAGGAAACTGTTAGCAACGAAATTCGTTATTGACAGAATAAGGTCCAACAACGTAGAGGTGATACAAAAAATTAGTAGTGCTAACAACTGTCAGAACAGACAATATTGGCAGAATAAGAAGAAACCTATACTTATGTCAGTGATCTCAGAAACTGAATACAAATGCAAGCCATTAGAAGAACAAAACAAAGCAACAAAATTCTACTTCAACTATGAAATCACGACTACAAACCTTCAAAATATCATACAGACGGAATTTTGTAATATATATAGCAGTCCAATTGATTGGGGGTATAGATTAGAAATTGAAGATAAAATTAAAAACACGTTTCCGGACTTCGAGGTTTTCTTCACAGATGGTTCAAAAGGTCCTGAGGGCGTAGGTGCTTGCATCTATCATCAGAACACTAACTTATATACTAAATATAAGTTAGATATAAATGCGTCGATTTATACAGCTGAAATGTACGCCATAAACAAATGTATTCGGAACATCGCCTCACTTAGCTTGGAGAAAGCCGTTGTATTCAGTGATAGCCGATCATCTTTAGAGAGCCTGCTATCTATAGGCAGGGACCCAAGTTTTTTAGTGTTAGATACTCTTAATCATATACATAACATACTCTCGAAAAGAAAATCCGTTTACTTAATTTGGATCAAGAGTCATATTGGAGTAACAGGGAATGAAGCTGCTGACAAAGGAGCAAAAGATGCAATAAACACGGGTATAATCGTAGAAGATGGAATATCCCACCAAGATATCAAAAACCTATTTAAGGCAAAGATATACAAGGAGTGGCAATTGGAATTCCAAGAGTCAAGTCGTGAAAAAGGACAGTTTTATGCAGCCATACAAGAACAAATTCCTGTCAGACCATGGTTGACAAATTTACGAGGAGTCGTCATTTTTACTGCATTTTTAATCGTCTGAGAACCAATCACACCTTTACGCCTTTCCACTTGAATAGGATCGGAATTAACATCAATCCGTATTGTCATTGTCTTGGCGAAGCAAATAATGCAGATGCCAATCACCTAATTATGGAGTGTAGACATATGGAGGAAAAAAGAGAAAAACTATGGAATAAATTAACAAAACTGAGGATCCCACTTCCCACAAACCTGAGACTGATGTTGGCAGACACTGTAACTTATGATGCTATATACGAGTATATATGTGAAACTAGATTAATGGTATAGAGATTCAACATGTGTAATTAAAATTAGGTGTATATGTATATTGATGTGTCTTTGTGTATGTATATGCGTGTGTATGTATATATATGTATATGTATGTGTATATATATATATATAGGTGTGTGAATGAGTATGTATGCATGTGGATTTATATATATATGTATAATAGTCTTAATTTTTGTAGATGTGAAATTCTGTAGACAATGGCCAATGTACAAGCTTACAAAGCCAATAAAAAATAAATAAAAAAAAAAAAAAAAAAAAAACCATTTTTATCGTCACTACGATATAAAAAAATTAGATTTGGAAGCACCGCGTATCGATCCTGGTACCTCTCACATGCTAAGCAATCAAGGTTTCACGTGCTTCATACTCAACAATCTCTCACAACAATTTTTATCGTCTCCAAGACATAAAATAGTAAGATTTGGAAGCGCCGGATATCGATCCCGTTACCTCTCACATGCTAAGCGAGCGCTCTACCACTTGAGCTACGCCCCCAACGCATGTTGTTGGTTTATTTTCGACAACAACTTTCAACAATTTTTATTGTTGGCAAGACAAAATAGTAAGATTTAGAAGCGCCGAGTATCGACCCCGGTACTCTGCAAGTGAATCCATTGCATTCAAAAATTTTACGTATTTTATACTTAATAATCGCTTGCAACAATTTTTTTCGTCATCAAGACATATTAAACTAAGTTTTGACAGCTCCGGTTATGAATCACGGTACCTCCCACACGCTAAACGAGCGCTCTACCACTTGAGCTGCTTTTCCGGCAAATAACGCCATTTTATTCAAAGGTTTCACGTGTTTTATTCTCAACAACGACTCAACAATTTTTATCGCATCGGCACCGGTACCCTGCAAGTGAAGCCATTTCATTCAGAAATTTCACGTATTTTATACTTAAAAATCACTCACAACAATTTTTATCATCATCAAGACATAACAAAATAAGATTTGAAAGCGTCGGGTATCGATACCAGTAACTCTTACATGCTAAGCGAGCGCTCTACCACTTGATCTACGCCTCCGTCAAGTGACTACATTTTATTCAAACGTTTTACTTGTTTTATTCTCAACAACCACTCACAACCATTTTTATTGTCACCACGATATAAAAAAAATAGATTTGGAAGCACCGCGTATTGATCCTGGTACCTCTCACATGCTAAGCAATCAAGGTTTCACGTGCTTCATACTCAACAATCTCTCACAACAATTTTTATCGTCACCAAGACATAAAATAGTAAGATTTGGAAGCGCCGGGTATCGATCCCGGTACCTCTCACGTGTTTTACCACGTGTTTTATACTCAACAATCATTCACAACAATTTTTATCGTCACCTAGACATAAAATTCTAAGATTTGGAAGCGCCAGGTATCGATCCCGGTACCTCTCACATGCTAAGCGAGCGCTCTACCACTTGAGCTACGCCCCCAACATATGTTATTGTTTTATTTTCAACAACCACTCTCAACAATTTTTCTTGTTACCAAGACAAAATAGTAAGATTTGAAAGCGCCAAGTATCGACCCCGGTACTCTGCAAGTGAATCCATTGCATTCAAAAATTCCACGTATTTCATACTTAATAATCACTTGCAACAATTTTCTTCGTCATCAAGACATAATAAACTAAGTTTTGAAAGCGCCAATTTTGTATAACGGTACCTCCCACACGCTAAACGAGCGCTCTACCACTTGAGCTACGTCCCCGGCAAATAACGCCATTTTATTCAAAGGTTTCACGTGTTTTAATCTCAACAACCTCTCAATAATTTGTATCTTATCGGCACCGGTACCCTGCAAGTGAAAATATTTCATTCAGAAATTTCACGTATTTTATACTTAAAAATCACTCACAACAATTTTTATCATCATCAAGACATAACAAAGTAAGATTTGAAAGCGTCGGGTATGGATACCAGTAACTGTTACATGCTAAGCGAGCGCTCTACCACTTGAACTACGCCCCCGTCAAGCGACACCATTTTATTCAAAGGTTTTACTTGTTTTATTCTCAACAACCACTCACAACAATTTTTATCGTCACCACGATGTAAGAAAGTTAGTTTTGGAAGCACCGCGTATTGATCCTGGTATCTCTCACATACTAAGCAATCAAGGTTTCACGTGCTTTATACTCAACAATCTCTCACAACAATTTTTATCATCACCAAGACATAAAATAGTAAGATTTGGGAGCGCCAGATATCGATCCCGGTACCGCTCACACGCTAAGCAAGCGCTCTACCACTTGAGCTACGCTCCCGTCATGCGACACCATTTTATTCAAAGGTTTCACGTGTTTTATTCTCAACAACCACACAAACGCCGGGTATCTATCCCGGTACCTCCCACACGCTAAGCGAGCGCTCTACCACTTGATCTACGTCCCCGGCAAATAACGCAATTTCGTTTGAATTGTTTTATACTCAACAATCATTCACAATAATTTTTATCGTTACCACGATATAAAAAAATTAGATTTGGAAGCACCGCGTATCGATCCTGGTACCTCGCACATGCTAAGCAATCAAGGTTTCACGTGGTTCATACTCAACAATCTCTCACAACAATTTTTATCGTCACCAAGACATAAAATAGTAAGATTTGGAAGCGCCGGGTATCGATCCCGGTACCTCTCACATGCTAAGCGAGCGCTCTACCACTTGAGCTACGCCCCCGTCAAGCGACACCATTTTATTCAAAGGTTTCACGTTTTCAAACAATTTTTTTCGTCATCAAGACATATTAAACTAAGTTTTGAAAGCGCCGGTTATGAATCACGGTACCTTCCTCACGCTAAACGAGCGCTCTACCACTTGAGCTACTTCTCCGGCAAATAACGTCATTTTATTCAAAGGTTTCACGTGTTTTATTCTCAACAACCACTCAACAATTTTTATCGTATCGGCACCGGTACCCTGCAAGTGAAGCCATTTCATTCAGAAATTTCACGTATTTTATACTTAAAAATCACTCACAACAATTTTTATCATAATCAAGACCTAACAAAGTAAGATTTGAAAGCGTCGGGTATCGATACCAGTAACTCTTACATGCTAAGCGAGCGTCTACAACTTGATCTACGCCTCCGTCAAGTGACTACATTTTATTCTCAACAACCACTCACAACCATTTTTATCGTCACCACGATATAAAAAAATTAGATTTGGAAGCACCGCGTATCGATCCTGGTACCTCTCACATGCTAAGCAATCAAGGTTTCACGTGCTTCATACTCAACAATCTCTCACAACAATTTTTATCGTCACCAAGACATAAAATAGTAAGATTTGGAAGCGCCGGGTATCGATCCCGGTAACTCTCACGTGTTTCACCACGTGTTTTATACTCAACAATCATTCACAACAATTTTTATCGTCACCTAGACATAAAATTCTAAGATTTGGAAGCGCCGGGTATCGATCCCGGTACCTCTCACATGCTAAGCGAGCGCTCTACCACTTGAGCTACGCCCCCAACATATGTTATTGTTTTATTTTCAACAACCACTCTCAACAATTTTTCTTGTTACCAAGACAAAATAGTAAGATTTGAAAGCGCCAAGTATCGACCCCGGTACTCTGCAAGTGAATCCATTGCATTCAAAAATTTCACGTATTTTATACTTAAAAATCGCTTGCAACAATTTTTTTCGCCATCAAGACATATTAAACTAAGTTTTGAAAGCGCCGGTTATGAATCACGGTACCTCCCACACGCTAAAGGAGCGCTCTACCACTTGAGCTACGTCCCCGGCAAATAACGCCATTTTATTCAAAGGTTTCACGTGTTTCATTCTCAACAACCTCTCAACAATTTTTATCATATCGGCACCGGCACCCTGCAAGTGAAGACATTTCATTCAGAAATTTCACGTATTTTATACTTAAAAATCACTCACAACAATTTTTATCATCATCAAGACATAACAAAGTAAGATTTGAAAGCATCGGGTATGGATACCAGTAACTGTTACATGCTAAGCGAGCGCTCTACCACTTGATCTACGCCTCCGTCAAGTAAGCAAGCGCTCTTCCACTTGAGCTACGCTCCCCTCATGCGACACCAAGAATGTTAGTTTTGGAAGCACCGCGTATCGATCCTGGTATCTCTCACATGCTAAGCAATCAAGGTTTTACGTGCTTTATACTCAACAATCTCTCACAACAATTTTTATTGTCAACAAGACATAAAATAGTAATATTTGGAAGCGCCGGGTATCGATCCCGGTACCTCTCACATGCTAAGCAAGCGCTCTTCCACTTGAGCTACGCTCCCGTCATGCGACACCAAGAAAGTTAGTTTTGGAAGCACCGCGTATCGATCCTGGTATCTCTCACATGCTAAGAAATCAAGGTTTCACGTGCTTTATACTCAACAATCTCTCACAACAATTTTTATCGTCACCAAGACATAAAATAGTAAGATTTGGAAGCGCCGGGTATCGATCCCGGTACCTCTCACATGCTAAGCAAGCAGTCTACCACTTGAGCTACGCTCCCGTCATGCGACACCATTTTCTTCAAAGGTTTCACGTGTTTTTTTCTCAACAACCACACAAACGCCGGGTATCTATCCCGGTACCTCCCACACGCTAAGCGAGCGCTCTACTCCTTGATCTACGTCCCCGGCAAATAACGCAATTTCGTTTGAAGGTTTCACGTGTTTTATACTCAACAATCATTCACAATAATTTTTATCGTCACCCAGACATAAAATTCTAAGATTTGGAAGCGCCGGGTATCGATCCCGGTACCTCTCACATGCTAAGCGAGCGCTCTACCACTTGAGCTACGCCCCCAACGTATGTTATTGGTTTATTTTCAACAACCACTCTCAACAATTTTTATTGTTACCAAGACAAAATAGTAAGATTTAGAAGCGCCGAGTATCGACCCCGGTACTCTGCAAGTGAATCCATTGCATTCAAAAATTCCACGTATTTCATACTTAATAATCACTTGCAACAATTTTGTTCGTCATCAAGACGTAATAAACGAAGTTTTGAAAGCGCCAATTATGTATCACGGTACCTCCCACACGCTAAGCAAGCGCTCTACCACTTGACCTACGTCCCCGGCAAATAACACATTTTCATTTAAAGGTTTCACGTGTTTTATACTCAACAATCATTCACAACAATTTTTATCGTCACCTAGACATAAAATTCTAAGATTTGGAAGCGCCGGGTATCGATCCCGGTACCTCTCACATGCTAAGCGAGCGCTCTACCACTTGAGCTACGCCCCCAACATATGTTATTGTTTTATTTTCAACAACCACTCTCAACAATTTTTCTTGTTACCAAGACAAAATAGTAAGATTTGAAAGCGCCAAGTATCGACCTCGGTACTCTGCAAGTGAATCCATTGCATTCAAAAATTTCACGTATTTTATACTTAACAATCGCTTGCAACAATTTTTTTCGTCATCAAGACATATTCAACTAAGTTTTGAAAGCGCCGGTTATGAATCACGGTACCTCCCACACGCTAAACGAGCGCTCTACCACTTGAGCTACTTCTCCGGCAAATAACGCCATTTTATTCAAAGGTTTCACGTGTTTTATTCTCAACAACCACTCAACAATTTTTATCGTATCGGCACCGGTACCCTGCAAGTGAAGCCATTTCATTCAAAAATTTCACGTATTTTATACTTAAAAATCACTCACAACAATTTTTATCATCATCAAGACATAACAAAGTAAGATTTGAAAGCGTCGGGTATCGATACCAGTAACTTTCACATGCTAAGCGAGCGCTCTACCACTTGATCTACGCCCCCGGCAAGTGACTACATTTTATTCAAAGGTTTTACTTGTTTTATTCTCGACAACCACTCACAACCATTTTTATCGTCACCACGATATAAAAAAGTTAGATTTGGAAGCACCGCGTATCGATCCTGATACCTCTCACATGCTAAACAATCAAGGTTTCACGTGCTTCATACTCAACAATCTCTCACAACAATTTTTATCGTCACCAAGACATAAAATAGTAAGATTTGGAAGCGCCGGGTATCGATCCCGGTACCTCTCACATGCTAAGCGAGCGCTCTACCACTTGAGCTACGCCCCCAACATATGTTATTGTTTTTATTTTCAACAACCACTCTCAACAATTTTTCTTGTTACCAAGACAAAATAGTAAGATTTGAAAGCGCCAAGTATCGACCCCGGTACTATGCAAGTGAATCCATTGCATTCAAAAATTCCACGTATTTCATACTTAATAATCACTTGCAACAATTTTCTTCGTCATCAAGACATAATAAACTAAGTTTTGAAAGCGCCAATTTTGTATAACGGTACCTCCCACACGCTAAACGAGCGCTCTACCACTTGAGCTACGTCCCCAGCAAATAACGCCATTTTATTCAAAGGTTTCACGTGTTTTATTCTCAACAACCTCTCAATAATTTTTATCTTATCGGCACCGGTACCCTGCAAGTGAAAACATTTCATTCAGAAATTTCACGTATTTTATACTTAAAAATCACTCACAACAATTTTTATCATCATCAAGACATAACAAAGTAAGATTTGAAAGCATCGGGTATGGATACCAGTAACTGTTACATGCTAAGCGAGCGCTCTACCACTTGATCTACGCCTCCGTCAAGTGACTACATTTTATTCAAAGGTTTTACTTGTTTTATTCTCAACAACCACTCACAACAATTTTTATCGTCACCACGATGTAAGAAAGTTAGTTTTGGAAGCACCGCGTATCGATCCTGGTATCTCTCACATATTAAGCAATCAAGGTTTCACGTGCTTCATACTCAACAATCTCTCACAACAATTTTTATCGTCACCAAGACATAAAATAGCAAGATTTGGGAGCGCCAGATATCGATCCCGGTACCTCTCACATGCTAAGCGAGCGCTCTACCACTTGAACTACGCCCCCGTCAAGCGACACCATTTTATTCAAAGGTTTCACGTGTTTTATTCTCAACAACCACACAAGCGCCGGATATCTATCCCGGTACCTCGCACACGCTAAGCGAGCGCTCTACCACTTGATCTATGTCCCTGGCAAATAACGCATTTTCATTTAAAGGTTTCACGTGTTTTATACTCAACAATCATTCACAACAATTTTTATCGTCACTTAGACATAAAATTCTAAGATTTGGAAGCGCCGGGTATCGATCCCGGTACCTCTCACATGCTAAGCGAGCGCTCTACCACTTGAGCTACGCCCCCAACGTATGTTATTGGTTTATTTTCAACAACCACTCTCAACAATTTTTATTGTTACCAAGACAAAATAGTAAGATTTAGAAGCGCCGAGTATCGACCCCGGTACTCTGCAAGTGAATCCATTGCATTCAAAAATTTCACGTATTTTATACTTAAAAATCGCTTGCAACAATTTTTTTCGCCATCAAGACATATTAAACTAAGTTTTGAAAGCGCCGGTTATGAATCACGGTACCTCCCACACGCTAAAGGAGCGCTCTACCACTTGAGCTACGTCCCCGGCAAATAACGCCATTTTATTCAAAGGTTTCACGTGTTTCATTCTCAACAACCTCTCAACAATTTTTATCATATCGGCACCGGCACCCTGCAAGTGAAGACATTTCATTCAGAAATTTCACGTATTTTATACTTAAAAATCCCTCACAACAATTTTTATCATCATCAAGACATAACAAAGTAAGATTTGAAAGCGTCGGGTATCGATACCAGTAACTTTCACATGCTAAGCGAGCGCTCTACCACTTGATCTACGCCCCCGGCAAGTGACTACATTTTATTCAAAGGTTTTACTTGTTTTATTCTCGACAACCACTCACAACCATTTTTATCGTCACCACGATATAAAAAAGTTAGATTTGGAAGCACCGCGTATCGATCCTGATACCTCTCACATGCTAAACAATCAAGGTTTCACGTGCTTCATACTCAACAATCTCTCACAACAATTTTTATCGTCACCAAGACATAAAATAGTAAGATTTGGAAGCGCCGGGTATCGATCCCGGTACCTCTCACATGCTAAGCGAGCGCTCTACCACTTGAGCTACGCCCCCAACGTATGTTATTGGTTTATTTTCAACAACCACTCTCAACAATTTTTATTGTTACCAAGACAAAATAGTAAGATTTAGAAGCGCCGAGTATCGACCCCGGTACTCTGCAAGTGAATCCATTGCATTCAAAAATTTCACGTATTTTATACTTAATAATCGCTTGCAACAATTTTTTTCGTCATCAAGACATATTAAACTAAGTTTTGAAAGCGCCGGTTATGAATCACGGTACCTCCCACACGCTAAAGGAGCGCTCTACCACTTGAGCTACGTCCCCGGCAAATAACGCCATTTTATTCAAAGGTTTCACGTGTTTCATTCTCAACAACCTCTCAACAATTTTTATCATATCGGCACCGGCACCCTGCAAGTGAAGACATTTCATTCAGAAATTTCACGTATTTTATACTTAAAAATCCCTCACAACAATTTTTATCATCATCAAGACATAACACAGTAAGATTTGAAAGCGTCGGGTATCGATACCAGTAAATTTCACATGCTAAGCGAGCGCTCTACCACTTGATCTACGCCCCCGGCAAGTGACTACATTTTATTCAAAGGTTTTACTTGTTTTATTCTCGACAACCACTCACAACCATTTTTATCAGTTCGATTGTAGCAGCCGAGCGATTCACATCGAATAAATAAATCGTAAATAATTGCATAATGTCTTCCGAGTCGGATGGTCAGTGCGGCCGACCACCTGACCCAAACCTTTTTACCTGCCGCTCTGCGATTGGAGAGATAACAGCAGATGCAAAGAACACTTGTTTAAATAGATCGAGTGACATGGATTTTTGTGATACTGAAAGTGTAATTAGTGTAGAAAATGAATCAGTTAGTAGTTGTGATTTGAACATTAAGAATAGTGTTAATGTTAATTATAAATATAATATCAACGATGTAAGTGCAGATAGTAATAAAAGGGAAACGTTAGAACAAAAGGAAAACAAAGGGGAAAACCGTAATTTAGCGTCAAATAATAGTGATACAACAATGGAAATAACAAAAGATCTAATAAGTGATAACAATATAAACGATCAAAATAAATCAGATGAAAGAGTTAATCCATTAAATAATTTGATACGTTTCGAAGGTTGCGATATGGGCCCTTACACTATATTTGTTGAATCCAAGGACAAAAATATAGGCCGACTACACCCGATGGCCTTGGGAAAAATCATACATAATGCAAGGGGCATATTTCAAATTTGGTTTGACAGAAGTTTCGGTATAGGAAAAAAATAAAGTAAAGATGGAATTTAAAAGCGCCAGGGTGGCGAACAAAATTCTAGATGACAAAATTTTAGAAAAAAATAATCTGAAGGCATACATCCCAAAATACCTACTTGCAAGGCATGGCATAATATTTGATGTGGATGCGAATCTCTCAGAACAAGAAATTATAAACGCCATTGAAACAGACATTCCGGTTATAGACGTGGTATGTTTAAGACCGAAAAATAATAATACATAAAATACTCATCACAATGTGTCAAATTAACGTTTAGGGGGCAAAGTTTACCGAATAAGGTAGCTATACATTCGGTAAAATGTGAGGTTCGACCGTTTGTACAGAAAGTGGTCCAATGCTACAAATGCTGTCGGTTCAATCACGTTAAGGACCAATGTAGAGGAAAAGAGAGATGTATGAAATGTTCCGGAGACATAATGCGAAAATATGTATAGCATCCAAAATTTCTATGTGCGTTGTGCAATGGGGATCACCCTGCAAATGATAAAGAATGCACGGTATTTATTAAAAATAAAAAAATTAAAGAAATTATGGCTTGGCAGAATCTAGCATACCATGAAGCCAGAAATATATTATATAAAGACAGCTATGCAAACAAGTCAAAAGCCGGATTCAGTTTCACGGGCAAAGATAAAGAATTTCCAGGTTTGTATGCAAAACCTGCATCTAGTACAGACAGCAAGATAACTAAAAATAGGTTCGACGCCCTTTCTGATTTAGAGGAGGAGGAGCAACCGGAATTTTTAAATCCGACACCTTTCATAAACCTAAAAGAGCGACTTACAAAATTACAAAAGCAATACTCCATTCAATTCTGGATCCTCAATAAAAAACAGTCAGTGAAGAACCTGTATCAAATAGAAATAACAAAACCCGAATTTAACCTCAACCCAGAAAAAAAGGTTAAAACCGAGCGTGAACGTGAATCTGCAATAGTCGAAAATAATAGCAATGTTCAACAAGATGGTTCATTAAATTTCTTAAACGAATTCATTGAAAAATTAAACATATATACATTCCTATAGCGCTGAACATTATAACCTGTTGTCAGAAATACTAAACAAAATGATGAGGTCCAAAGTTGGACCCGACAAACAAGTTTGATTTGGCTGTGAGCACAGTATATTACGTATGGAAGCTTAAAATTATTTAGTGATAATAACTTAAAATAATAATATATATAATAATAATGCTAAAATTATTCAAATCAATATCAGATCTGTTTTTTCAAATAAGCTGCATCTAGAATCCTATTTAAACACACCAACCATATAGATATCGTAATATTATCTGAAACATGGCTCAAAGATAATAATAGATTTCAGATATCTGATACGCCTTTATATCAAAGAATAGGAAGATGGTTATGGAGGAGTTGGAATACTTATCCACCGAAGATACCAATTCAGACGTTAAATTTAAACAGTTTCATTACCAATAAAATTCAGATTTGTGGATTAAGCTGGCCATACATAACATAACACTTAATATTGTGGCGATTTATTGTGCCCCCGGGCACAAGACAGGAACGGAATATTGGGTGTCGCTATTCCAGGAACTAAATCAACCGTTAATACTAGCAGGGGACTGTAATGCTCACCACATAAGTTTTGGAGGGTTAAAAACAATAATGCAGGCATAATCTTAGTGAAGCCATAAACTCAGAGGGTTTATGTCTTATGAATGACGGAACACCTACAATGATAAGAAGACACGATAGGAATCCTTCCGCGTAGACTTACAATATGCAGCCCATCAGTGATGATTAGGGCTGAATGGAGTGTATTAAATGAACTCTAGGGTCTGATCATTTAGCAATTAGTATTAATGTTAAATTAGGCAATGATAATAAGTTTAAATACAATCATAGTCCAGTAACAGATATCGGTGGAAAATTAAAGATGCAGATTGGTCAGGTTATGCGCAAACTGTAGACAGAATGTTTGTCGAATACTAATCTCAACTCTAATCCGATGATTTCCTATTCCAAGTTTATTGAATGCATTAATAATGCAGCACTAATGAATATTCCAAAAACAAATCCGTATTTGGGTACGAAATATAGAAATAAATCAAATCCTTGGTGGGACGAGGAGTGCAACAAAGTGAAGAAAATAAAATCGGAAGCAATAAGAAATACAAAGAAATACCAAACATAGACAATTATATAAAATACAAGCGAGCGGTAGCTAAGTGTCGATTTGTATTTAAAAAGAAAAAAATACGATAAATGGACAGAGTTTTGTAACTCTTTCTCCAGAGACATGTCTTCACAACAAATCTGGCACCATATAAAGGTCATGAAAAATGGAGCCACTCGAACCAATGCATTTCCTAATAACTTAGCTGATCAGTTTCTTAACTCACTTACTCCGGATACGGTAATTAATGACGTCAACATACAGGACATGGAAAAAAATGACGAATTAGAAGGTCCCTTTACCATTGATGATTACATTTGGCACTAAAAGGAATAGTAATACTGCGCCGGGTAATGACAATATACATTACCCCATGCTAAGTAACCTATCAGATAAGGGAAAAAAATTCTACTGAAGGTCTTCAACGACATCTGGACTAAAGAGATTGCTGTAAAAGACTGGAGGACATATATCACAATACCAGTTCTAAAGCCTAATAAGGATGCAACAAAATAGAATCATATCGGCCGATTTCTCTAGCGTCATGTATGTTCCAAAACATTCGAACGCTTAATGAAAGAAGAATCGAGTGGTGGCTCGAGAATAAGAAGAAATTGCCAAGTTACATGCAAGGTTTCAGAAACAAAAGAGGCAGTATGATGTTCTAACTAGTTTCGTCTATGAAATTCACAACAACCTGGCCAAGAAAAATGTGTATTGACTATCAACTTGGATTTGGAGAACGCATACACACAGGGTTCAAATACCGATTTTAATAAACATTTTATATGACTTAAAACTCCCTAAGAGATTTATTGTTCACATTATCACTTATTGAAAGATCGAAATTAGTCCTCAGATGTAAAGATACACATTATGGGCCACGGTATATGTCGGAAGGCTTACCTCAGGGTTCTGTCCTTAGTCCCTTGTTGTTCAACGTATACACGACGGCACACCTTCAAAATGAGATTGGCCAGGACGCTCGGATCATGCAATATGCAGATGATCTAATATTATCACATAGTGGAGTGTCATTAAATGATGTGATCAAAAAAATGGATCAGACCATGACGTCATTTGGAAAATGGACCACATCACTGGGATTTTCAATCTCCGAGAATAAAGTGCAGTATCGTTTTTCACCAGACAAAGGAATTCTATTGCGATGGAGTCAATAAAATTAGTAGATACACCTTAAAAATACAAACTACCACAAAATGTCTGGGTTGGACTATAGATAACAAATTACGATGGGGTCCACATTTGGAAAATCTGTCAAGAAAATGTGAAGATGCATTAAATATCTTGAGAGTATTAAATCACATGATGTATGGCGCTGACGTGAAGGTTGCAATCAGGATATATAAACAGCTTATATTATCTAAACTTGATTATGGCTGCTTCATTTTATGGGGATGCAAGTAAAAATCTACTACGCAAACTGGATACCCTGCAAAATAAAGCTATAAGGTATTGCCTGGGAGTTTTGCGTTCAAACGCCCATTAACGCCTTATGTGGAAGCACACATAATGCCTCTGCATTTGAGGAGGAAACTGTTAGCAACGAATTCGTTATTGACAGAATAAGGTCCAACAACGTAGAGGTGATACAAAAAATTAGTAGTGCTAACAACTGTCAGAACAGACAATATTGGCAGAATAATAAGAAACCTATACTTATGTCAGTGATCTCAGAAACTGAATACAAATGCAAGCCATTAGAAGAACAAAACAAAGCAACAAAATTCTACTTCAACTATGAAATCACGACTACAAACCTTCAAAATATCATACAGACGGAATTTTGTAATATATATAGCAGTCCAATTGATTGGGGGTATAGATTAGAAATTGAAGATAAAATTAAAAAACACGTTTTCCGACTTCGAGGTTTTCTTCACAGATGGTTCAAAAGGTCCTGAGGGCGTAGGTGCTTGCATCTATCATCAGAACACTAACTTATATACTAAATATAAGTTAGATATAAATGCGTCGAT
>NW_020537911.1:0-35956 GCF_003426905.1 Ctenocephalides felis | reverse complement strand
TTTTTGTTTCTCCGTATCCCTAGTTAAGTTACTTTGTTTAATTTATTAATATATTATAAATTTAATTTCCGAAATTCGTTTTGGCACCCCTAAGGCGTGCGCCCGCATTTTTTGCATGCATCGCATGCAAGGCAGGACCGGCCCTGTATATATATATCCACTCTTATTATTTATGAATAAATTTATTACTGTGATATTAAAAATAAAGTCACCATTAACTTTTGAGGTGACTAAAAGCTAATCCCCATTGATTCCCTTACGACGTCCTGAAAGCATTACAACGACTTCATAAAGAAAGTCGTAAAAAGTCATATTGTTATTCACTCTAAGTCCTCTGAGTTTGGAATTTAATTAGCATCATTTCTTTATTAATATTAATATGAATCAATATAATAAGTTTTGATCATTTATATAAAGGTTGTAGAAAAGGGAATGTAGAAGAAATAATAGTCTTGTTGATTTTGAAATCAATTTTCAACCAGTGAATAAACTAAGATATTTTGTATTTTTATTTACACAGTCCATTCATGAAAAAGAAAAAGTACTAGAAAAATATGTTTTTGAAAGCAGATAATTTGTAAGAATTTCAATAAAATGTTTCAATAAACTTAATTAGCAGCTTCGCAAAAAAGAAGATAATTTTTTTCCAGAAAATCTTATCTGATAAGTTTATATTTCGACGTTTCAAATTATTAAACTATACGACGTTTTTTTATGTATATATGTGAATTTGACATTTAGCCTATGTTTCCTCATAAACAGCTGCACCAATTTGAAAAATTTAAAAGACATGTGTTCCTTTTTTATTTAATTTTATTCTGCAATTTGTATATATAATTACATTAAGCAGATAATACTGACAAGTTGTTTACAATTAGTTGATCACAAATTAGTAGATACCCCCAGTGGCGTATCTACTACAGACATGTGTTCGAGAATTGAATTCAATATTTTTATTGACACATATTGTGGAGTTCATGCAACTTGTGTTAAATCAAATGCGACTTACATCTAGTTCTTTCAGATTTTTTTTATTTCTGAAACGCATGAAATTTAAAGAAGCACCTCGTTGCAGTTTTATTGCCATTTATTGCCACATAAAAATGCACTTAAGTAATAAAATATAGCTATTTGAATAATTTATCAAACGACAATCTAAAGAATTTCTTTTGAGGATAGCCGACAAAGCAAATTATCATATTATAATACAGAAAACTATTCGTTAAAGTATTTTATATCAAAACAAGTATGTCAACCCAATGTCGCAGTCATCGAAAAGAATGCGAGTTATCAAGGGACAAAAAGGGACCGCCCGGTCGTAAAGCGACATTCGACAAAGGGACAGATAAGGAGAAGTAAAACAAACCTTGAAATTGGGGAGGACAGAAGCTGGATAACCTGGTGAATTGTAATTAATTAATAAATTAAACCGACTGTTTCAAACAGTGCTTATTAAATAAGTGACAAATGATACAGTGCATAGACTGACTTCACACCACTCGAGAAGTCTTTAGGATTATTCATATTTGAATATTGAAATTTTGAATAATTTGTAGATGAAATGCGGACTTTAATATTCTTTTTACTTCAGTATGTTATCTTGCAGATTATGATAATACTAAAGTCCCCATTTCAACTATAAATTATTCAAAATTTTAATATCCCAATATAAAAATTCTACGGACTTTTCTTTTTTTTATTTCCAATATCAGTTGCTAAATAACATCTAAAAACAAAATAAAGGATAGTAATTCCATTGAAATGATATCCATATTATGATAATTTAAAATGAAATAAAAAGCTAATAATGTTAATAATAAAATTAATCAAATTTGTGAATAGTAGAAAAAATATTAGAAAAACAATAAAATGCAATAAAAATATTAAATAACTAGTTGGTTTGGTATTTAGCCTTGAGGCAAGTTACATGACTTTCCCGATATGTGTGAATAATCGACTTAATCAATCAAAAATAACTTAATGTATGAGTGATTATAAGTATTCCGAGTGGATTTCTTACACTTTATTGCAAACGAACGAACGAACACGTTAACTCGGACTATTTTCAAAAATCAATAATTTTAATTAATCAATAATTATAATTAAAACAGTTTCCGTAGGACTTTAATGGTTTACTATGTTCAAGACCAAGTACACTATCGTTATACCAACTAAATCATCTAATTTTATTTTTAACAAACGTCAAAAAAACTGCTCATTTTCTCAAACTTTGATGAATTTTTAAAATTGAACTACTTGTCGTAAGGCCGTAATAATTCAGTAGGTTCTATAAGATTATGATATATATCGCCAAAAAAAGTTCCATAAAAATCGGCCTAATTTTTTTTTCAACAGTTAATTACAAAGGCTCGGTAGATTTTCACCTAAAACTAATCAGTATCATTCCCAACTAATATCTTTGGAACAGTTTTTGATTTTTTAAAATTGGTTCGGTAGTATGAGCTTAAATGTGGACGAAAGGTTCAACACTTTTTTCCCAATTACAAAGAAACGACTAGGCTAATCGTCGCACAAAACTGAAAAACGATAATTCTCATCGAGATACATCAAATGCTTTTTAAATATCTGAAATCGGTTCAGGCGTTTTTGTGCAAACGCCGATGAAAGTTCTAATTTTGACAAATGCCAAAGAGACCATACTAATTTTTGCAAACTTCGACGAAAGCTAAACCAGTTGTCGTAGGGCCGTAATATTTTAGTATGATCTAGAAGACTATGGTATCTACCGTCAAAAAAATAATCATAAAAATCGACGAATTTTTTTTAAACTTTATTACAAGAAAGCGGCCCGGCCAATCTCTACGGAAAACTAATCAGCACGATTCCCAATCAATATCTTTCGAACGGTTTTTGAATTTTCAAAATCTATTCAGAATTGCGGGCTAAAACGTAGACGAAAAATTTTTCACTTTTCTGCGATTTATAAAAAAAACGGCTTGGTCGATCATCGCACAAAATTGACAAACAAATATTCCTCATCGAGATACATCGAGTGGCTTTTAAATTTTTGAAATCGGTCCAGCCGTTATCGAGAAAACGTCGATTTACGACAAAAAATCTGTTCACATACACGCACACACATACACACACATACTTTTTCCAAATTTGGTCTCATTCGATTCAGAATGGCTTGAAACGTCGAGAAAACATAAAATTAGCAAATATTAAAAATAATAAAATAATAAATCCTACAGACTTATTGAGTGATATTATATTAACTTCTTAAAACTTAAATTAACGAAGCACATACATCAACATTTTCTGCTCCTTAATAGCAGAATTATTATTGCTTGAATTGATTATAAAAATAATATTATTGAGGCAGAATGATTACTATGCAATACAAACATCAGTTAGTAAGTGACATTTTGCATTTTTTGTAAATAACCAGTAATCAATAAGAACAATAATAACCAAACAAAATCAATAAGAATTGAGAATTAGAAATTTTGAAATTTCATCAATGTTATCAAAAATATCAACTATGTTTACCAATTGATAATTTTTTATTGTTTTCTCTTTTTTTTCACAAAACACATTTTAAAATTTAAAATTGTTTCAAATTTTGTAAATTTATACTCATCCTTTTTTGTATGTTCACGTTTCAAATCCTTCTATCATTTTGTTAAACAACAGAAAAAATGCATGCAAATTCAGTGGTTTAAATAATCATTGAACATCAAATTATGTGTTTTTATCAAAACTTTATCAAAAATTAAAATTATTTATTAATACATTATTAATTCATTTTTAATTATATTGCTTTAACGATAATAAACATGTTGATTATATTATAAAATTGTATAAAAATATAAGAAATGTTTCTTCAATTTACATATAATTTCAAAAAGTTGATTCATAATTAAGAGTTTAAGCTCTCTTTATTAGTTTAGATTATTTTGATTTTGATTAGATTTCATTTAGAAATAAGAAAGTTCCAGGATATAAAGTAATTATATAAAAAGCGAAACCTATTTTTTATACCTACGACATTTAACTTAAAAATTGAATTAAAAATTGATATCATGGAGATGGAACATGGAATTTTATGTCAATAAAATAATAAATAATAAATAAAAATAATTAATATGTAGAAAATATATAATGCTTATTTTAAGAAAATAATCAATGTATTCTTCATTTTGTCGATTAGTTGATTATTTATCATGACTTTAGACCAATGTTCAACTCAAACGTCACTTGAAAAGTCATAAATTAATAAAAATATTCATAAAAATATTTCCATAAAACTTAAACCACCACTACTTCTAATAGTTCTAAAGAATATTTACACCTTGTTCCATTAAGTTTTGTTTAACTACTGAAAACTAGACAACCAATGTATGGACATTCAATTTCTGTTAAAAATTATTCATTTGTATTTATTAACAAAAATCCAAGGCACAGAAGATAATATATTTGGGTTTTAGATTAAGCAAGTAACACGTTTTTTCGACATCATTTTAAAAATGATATATGTGTTGTGTAGACAAAAAAGTATGCAAATAAGAATTTTTTTCATCACTTAATTTTTTCCTGACGATTGCTCGTGTACAAGTAGCGGGTGGTTTTGCCCCATAGAGGCAAATTATTGGAAGGGGATGTGGGCTTGGTTATCTAATTAAATTACAAAGATGGCAAAACATCAAAGGACCGGGAGTCCGTTTGTGCTCAATTTCTCTTTGGTTTCTTTCAAGATGCTTCTACAGAACAGAGCTGAATATAAAAGTAGTATTTGAATTGTTAAAATTAATTAAAAATATTAAAATAAAAAATATTTTTGTTGTTCAGTTCTAGTCGTGAGAAATTATGGAATCATCTAATAATTAAGTGACATTTTTCCATAAGGAAAATAACATACAATTTACCAGTACATATATGTAATTAATTTACATAATTAATTAATAAGAATTTGGATTAAGAACTTTTAGAATTAAAAGTACCTACGTAATTTTCATATTTGGTCAGGGTCTATTATTTTGAAAATCTCCAAAAAAATTATTAACTTCCTGTAGAGTAAGTTATTGTAATCGTCTAAAAATCGAAATTGAAATTTTTTGCATATCTTCATGTTTTGAAGGTTTCTGAACATTTTGACATACTTTAGAAATAATGAATGTGTGTGTATGTATGTATGTATGGATACAATTTTTCATCCACGTTTTCGGGCGTTCGGATCAACCGATTTGAATGATTTGTGAAGCATTCGATTCCTATTGATAGGGAGATGAGCTGATTAGTTTTTGGCAAAGGCACTTCCAGTCGTTTTGGAGAAACGAAGCAAAGAGTGCAAAAAGTAGAAATCGTGTTTTTGAGAGCATCCGATTTGAATGATCTCAAAAATGTTCAATTTGTGATAATATGGAGAAGTGGTGAAAGGATTTAGGCAAAGACAGGTCTAGTCGTTTTGGAGATACGGAGGTAAATATGCAGAAAATTGCAGTTTTTGAGAGAACTAAGCATCCGATTTTAATAATTTAAAAAAATTTCTACTTGTGTTAATGAAACGATTGCTTTAGGAGAAAATGTTTTTCATTTTGTTTTTTATTTCCAAAAATATTCTTTTTATTAAATTTTATTCTTCTGTCTTGAGACACGGTGCCCTCTAGTTTCAACTATTAATTATGAAGAAACAGCCCTGCCGATCTTTATTAAAAACTAATCAGCACCATTCGCAATTGGTTTTGTTTTTCAAACGGTTTTAAAATCGTCATAATCGGTCCCGGATTTTTCATATGAACGTGGAGAAAAAAAAAGTTCCACAGACTCCTGCAAATTCTAAACTTTTTCGAAATCGGTTCAGCCGTTTTTGATAATACGTCGATAAAAGTCAAATTTCGGCTCATATGCAAACTAGGATACACTAATACATATACTTTGATCAAATTGTGTCAAACGATTCAAACTTACTTGAAACGTCGAAAAAAATGAGATTTTTTGGAGAAAACATAAACAACTTTTGCAATTTAAACATGAATATTATTATCATAGAATTTAAAATGTATCATAACATCATATCATATGTGTGAGTCACTGCTGCGAAATTTCAATTTTTAAAATACTTGTATGATAAATTTAGAATTAGAATAAGACAATATAATATCTCAACAAATATTTTATAGTTGACAGCATAATTCAAATTTCATATAATAATGATATAAAACTATTAGACAACACCATTTTTAATTATATTTCTAATTGTCTCTATAAAAAAATTTAATCTCTATAAAATCTCTATAAAATGTAATAATACCGTAAAAGTGCAAAAATTATTATAAATTCCTACTTGATTATAATAATTCATCACAAATGATTAAATTATACTATCTTTATGAAATCATACTGAAAAGTTATCATAAAGCATAAAGAAAACATATAAAGATTATCGAATATGCTAATTATTCAACTTGATATTAATTTATTTAATAAAATTCAATATATAAGTAAATCTTTTATTTTACCAGTGCGGGCCTGTGGCGTTTGCCCATGTCTGACGCAATGAAAGCAACATGAGAGTTTTAATATGTTTAATTTTTGTTCTTGAAATTGTATGTCCGCTTCATAATTTAATTATAAATTTTGCAAAAGTTGCCGTGCACATAGATCGCGTGTTTTTGTTTTACTTTGATACAAGTATTTATAACACAATAATAAATATGAAATGACGTGCATAACTCACTACAATGGCTTTATAAGAAGCAAGCGCGAGGCATTTATAAAGAAATGTGCTACGCTTCTGTTATTAATAATGGAGACTTTAATCATGTCACACCTATTTTTAACTGGTGAAAATGACAAAGGTTATATTATTTAACATTTCAGGTAATTTTCATACATGTTTATTAAAAATATGTTTCCAAGTGAAAATAGCCCTCACCTGGCATTGCTACACCTATAAAATGTCAGACCTATTAAGTAAATTCTAATAATAAAGTAATCAAATATGGGAGGATTAACTATTGGGTTACCATATACAAATATATAGTGTATATATATATATATATATATATATATTAACTATTGGGTTACCATATACAAATATATAGTGTATATATATATATATATAGTGTATATATATATATATATATATATATATATATATATATATATATATATACGAGGTCTGTTCAAAAAGTACCCGGAATTACTAATAATTAAATTTCGCGGGTCTGGAGTGTCTGATTGTCAAAATTTTTTTTTATTGTGTTGGTATACATGCCCCTAAAGTATGATGAAATTTTCAGCTATATTCACTGTTTACTTTGTCTGTGGTAGTCGCTAAGGTTCGACGTGTTTTTCTGAGCTCGGCCGATTTTTACAATGGAAGAATTGAAAAGTCAAAGAATTTGTATTAAATTTTGCGTAAAAAATGAAATAAAGTGTTGCAAAGTGCAAAAATTCACCAGATATGGCTCCGTGTGACTTTTTCCTATTCCCAAAGTTGAAGAGACCCATGAAAGGACGGCGGTTTTCCTCGATTGAAGAAAATGCTGAGAGTGCTCAAGGACATTATCAAAAGTGAATATCAAGGGTGCTTCGAAAATTGGAAAAAAACGCTGGCATAAGTGTATTATATCTGGGGGGGACTACTTTGAAGGGGACCACATTAATGTAGACGAATAAATAAATATTTTTTTGAAAAAACGAAAATTCCGGGTACTTTTTGAACAGACCTCGTATATATTATATAGTTACCATATACAAATATGAATAAGAAGAAGTTTCAGCCCAACAGCTCCTAGGATGTAAGGTTTTGATTGCTGTTAAGATATAAGAATAAAAAAAAATTATTAAAATACTTTTCAACTCGTAAGTAGCATTTTGACTTAAAGTGATTTGCATAACTTCAATAAAAATTAATTGATTTCAGCTATTTTGGTAAAAACAAATTAACTGCTATTTAAGAAACAACATAATTTAAAAATAATTATTTTCGTGCATTTCTTGTTCTGCTGTAATCTCAACTGTAATCAGTAGCTACCTGTAATATACCAAGGAACGTACATACGCTTCGGTATAGATTCTGATTAGAATCGCGTAAGATCGCGATGAAATTATAAACTTGGTGAATTTTTATGATTCAACCGCTTATCGTAGGCCTATAATATTTTGGTATGTTATTTCAGACTCAAAAATTATTATTACAAAAAAAATTTCAACATTTAATTACAGAAAACCAGCCTGCCTGATCTTTACCAAAAACTAGTCAACGCAATTCTAAACCAATATCTTTCGAACGGTTTTTATAATTGATTCACGATTGTGACTTAAAAGTATTGATACAAATTTTTACACCTTCTGCCAATTACAAAGAATTAGCTTGACCGATCGTCGCACAACTGACCACCGATAGTCCTTAGTCCTTATCAAGATGACTAGAATGACTTTTAAAATTTTGAAATCAAACCAGCCGTTTTTGAGAAAGCGCTACGAAAGGGTCAAAAATTGGCTTAAATATACACACAAACACATACGTTTTTCGATTCAAAACGAGTTGAAACGTCAAAAAAACATGAAATTATCAAAGCAGGAAATTAAAAATCATGTGAGAATGACCTTAATCTTGGCAAGTTGCAAAAACTTTTCAATATGTATAAATAATTGATTTAATCAATAAGACACCAATATATTAATTAAAGAGTGATTCATAAGTATTCTGAGTTGCTTTAAGACATTGTATGTTAGAAACAATAGCAGATTATTTTGTACAAACAAGTTGGTTATTTTCAGCAAACAATTTATTTATTGAACAGGGTATTTTTTCTAAAATTGTACCTCGTTACTTTAATCTTGAATGAATTTTTATACCTAAACCATTTGTATAGTAGTCCTATAATATTTTTGAATATTGGATAAAACCATAAACCTGATACAAAGTTTCAACAAAAACGTCAGTTGTTCAATTATTAATTACGAAGAAGCGGCTAAGCCAATCTTTACCAAAAACTAATCAGAACGCGTTTATTTGGAACTGTTTTTGAATTTTCAAAATCGGTTAAGGGTCTGCCCATAATAAATAAAAAAAACGGTTTGGCCGATTACGTCGCAAAACTAATCGATGAGTGTCTTTATCGACGAATCTCAACTGTAATCAGTAACAACTAGAGAACACCAAGTAATGTACATACTTAAGCTTCAGCATAGATTCCGATTAGAATCGCTCAAGCTCGCGACAAAGTTATAAACTTTAATGAATTTTTATAATTCAACCGCTATGTATGTTATTTCAGACTACAAAATCAATATTTCAAAAAAAAATTTCAACATTTAATTACAGAAAACCGGCCTGGTCAATTGTTACTAAAAACTAATTAACGCAATTCCAAACCAATAGCTTTCTAACGGTTTTTAAAATTGATTTCTTTGGTATAAAAATTGGATAAAATGAAATGTGATGGAAATGTGTGTGAAATGAAATGAAAATTTGGATAAAATTGGTGTCTTTATCGAGTTTTTACAAATAGCTAAATGGTTGAAATCGTCGTTCCCATTTTTGAGAAAATGGGGTCAGAATGTCAATTTTTGGCTCACACACATGCATGCATTTTCCAATTTTAGTTTCAGACAATTCAGAATAACTTTTTTGCGAAAATACACTTCTCTTCACAAATAAATATTTTTTAATGTATCGTCCAACACAACTTAAGAAGCGCCTGTATCATTATGCTATAATTCAAATAACGTTGTTTTTATTTGCCAACATGCAAATTGACCATAATTATCTCCATAGCAAGCTGTGCTACAACTTTCTTAGTCAAAGTATTACTAATGTGCTCACATAAATCACACATGCATTATGAATATCATCATCGGCGCAAATATCATAGCTAAAAGGCATATGGTTATGTTATAAATAAGGTATATCGAAGCGAGGCGAATTCTAGTCGCGAGTGTCAGGGCACTTGAAATTACGGGCTTAGATGGAACCAACTGGATGAACCGATTGGGTGCAAATAGATTCAGTATAATTTAACACATCCATGATGTAAAACTCACATATCCAATGGCTTGGTTCGATATAGCTGCAAATCGTGTGCGCAGGCATTAAGCATAATCATATCACAAACAGAAAACACGTAAAACGTACATTGCAACATTATCGTGTAAGACATCCATCACGATGGCACTAGATAAGCCGCGAGAATAATTTGTATAATAAACGTATTCCTTCCACATATATTTTATCTGATTCGAATTTGTAAACATGTGATTTGATGGAAATATTATTGAGTTTGTGTTCATAGATACGAAGTATGAAAGATCAATTTTAAGGTCAATATTAATAAAAACTAGTAGTATTGATTAGAAATATTTTTCACCTGATCATCTATGCACTTAACAACTCGTCAATACACAAAATTAGAAAAATGGTGAGTATCCGCAGCATCAAAATAGCATGTTTTATACTCTTTTCACTGTAAAATAAAATGTTGAATACATATTAGAGAAATCAAACAAAATATGTACTTCCCTACCTAAGTTTAAAACTTTTAAAAGCTTTATTTTTTTTTCAATTATGAAAAAAAAAAATCTTTTTGAGCATTTTGACATTTTTGATTTTCTATGAACATTTAGAATTTTTTGAAATTTCGAAATCGTTTGAAAAAAAGTAATAAATCGACTTCTGTGAAAAGTTTGAAAATTCTTAGAGAATTTTGAAAAATTTGATATTTTTAAAATTAAAAAAAAATCGACTTTGAAAAAAATGATATTTTGAAATTAAAAAAAAAAAAAAAATTATGAAACCCATTCAAGTCGGTTATCGATGCGTGAATGCCATTTGTCAGGACAGTTTGTTAAATCTTGGTACGGAACCCGAATAAAAAGAAGCAAAATTTATAGTTGTTATTAAAATTTCTCTAAAATATCTGACAATTTGATGTGTGCATGTCTAATGATCATTTTTACCGCTAAATGTCAGTTTTTTAACATTTTTCCTGGTTCTCAAAAGCCGCTGGACATGCTTTCCCAAAAAACTAATCAATTCTTTATTCTCTCTGTTCTATGAAATAAATTGCCATTTATTGCACTCTTTGCTTTGTATTTCCGAAATGGCTTGACCTTTCAAACCGGTTGAACACATACAAAGATTCAATTTTTATAAAGTATGCTAAATGTTCAGAAACTTTTGAAACGTAAAGATATGCAAACATTTTCATTTTAGATTTAGGCTTGACCTTTCAAATCGATTGAACACATACAAAGATTCATTTTTTTATAAAGTATGCCAAAATGTTCAGAAACCTTTGAAACGTAAAGACATAAAAACATTTTCATTTTAGATCTTTTTGCGATTACTCTTTTCGCTGTATAATAAAGTTTTAAACACATATTAGAGAAATTGAATAAAATATGAGTTGTGCATGGCATAGTGCCTTAAAACAAATTGCTGGAACTTCTTTTCTAAATTTAAAATTTTTAGAAGCTTCGATTTTTTTTTAATTAAAAAAAATAGAATTTATTGAGAATTTATATATTTTTGATTTTCTTTTAAACATTTAGAATTTTTTCAACATTTTTTGAAATTTTAAAAACTTTGAAAAAATAACTTACATAATTTCCTTCACTTCATTATATTTCCAATCTGAAATTTTTCACTGCCTATAAATTTATATTTTTTTTACCGTTTATAAGAACTAATTAATTAAACTAATTTTTCAATGCAATAGAAACAGAATAGAGTAATAACCCGTTTTGTTCTTAGTATTCTTAAGTGATTATCCTCGTTTATGAAACGCCGTTTAACGACAGATGAAAGTAATCGCAGGTGCATCATATTCAAATAATAACCGAGTACGTTGTTCGCTGCCGGAAGGAGAATATCCAATGAATGCTATTAATCAGTCAAGCCACAGCTGATTCAATCTGCATGGACTAAGCCTACTTACTACTATTGATTCACGATATACATACATACATACATACATACATATATATATATATATATATATATATATATATATAAATATATATAAATATATATACAGGGCCGGTCCTGGGGTCTTCAGCGCCCTCGTGCGGGTTTTTTTTAAAGCGCCCTCCCACCTATTATCTGGATTTAGCACACAAAAAAAGAAACATTGACTTTAAATTTACATATTTAGAAGATCGAGACGATTTGCGGGTGCTCATAATCAAATTGTTGTGTCTTCTATTGTTGTCGCACTATCAAACTTTTATTTAACTTCCCGTAGGGTAAGTTTAAGTAATGAGCCAATAATCGAAAATGAAAATTATTGCATATCTTCACATTTTGAAGGCTTCTGAACAATTTGGCATACGTTGAAAAAAATTGAAATGTGGTTGTGTGTGTGTGTTTTGTGTGTGCCAATTTTTTCGTTCAAGTTTTTACACGGATGAACCGAATTGAATGGTTCAAAAAGCATTCGATTCCTATTGATAGGGAGATGTACTGATTAGATTTTGGAAAAGGCAGGTCCAGCCGTTATGGAGATATGGAGTAATAAGTGCAGAAAATAGAAATCGAATTGAGAGAACAAAGTATCCGGTTTGAATGATCCAAAAATCATTAAATTTCTAATGATTGAAGTGGTGATTAGCTTTTGGCAAAGGCAGGTCCAGCCATTTCGAAGATACAAAGCTAAATGCAAAAAAATGGCAGTTTGTGTGGAACTAATCATCCGATTTCAATGATTTAAAAAATGTTCTGCTTGTGTTGACAAAACAATTGCTTTTGGAGAAAAAAAAATCAATTTTTTTTTGTATATCGAAAATAATTCAGATTTTAATTTTAATTATGGCTAAAGTTCTAAAGCTCACTTATATACTTTAAAGAAATAATTTTAACTTTGCAATTCAGTTTAAATAATTCTTATAGCTATTAAACAATGTTACAGGATTTATATTAATCTATTTGAAAACATTTAATATTCCTCGAACATTTCGTTACGGTACGGGAAGTTTCAGCAATTTGCCTTAAGGAACGGTGCCATACACCACTAGTTCAGTTCTTATTTTCAATCAAAACTTTTCAGGACATCCAAAATTTTCACTATGTTTATTACTACTTGTAAAAATATTTTTAAATTTTCAATTTCAATATTTATAACCGATTTGGGTTTTGAAACATTTTACTTATTTATTTTGGGGTTTTTATGCTATTTATTCAATTATAAAACTGGTACTTGAATCATTTTGGATTTTTTAATTTTATTTTTCATTATTTATAATATCCAAAATTGCATCGTTAACTCTTTCAAATTGAGATCATAAGGGCCAAAGTTATTCATCTTTACTTTCCCGTAGTGCATCAAATTGTTTTAAAGTTATATTTTTAACGTATTCTAAAAATATGGTCCAAACGTTAGTAGAGGCTGCAAAGAAATTATTTTCTTGAAAGGTATTCAAAAAATAAAACGCATTTTTCGCATGCACCGCATTTAAGGTAGGACCGGATATAAAAGTTATTATATAGTTAATTGTAGTAGACATAACATAATAAAAATACATATAAAAATTTGATTCACAAAAAAATTATTAATATAAAGGAAGGCATATAAAAATTTGATTAATAAAAGTTATTTTATTTCTTTTCTATAAATTATTTTGTTTCTCTTAATTGATGTTTTGGAGATTTCATTCAACAAATCACTTAAAGTTATATTCAACACACTTTCATATGAATTCCCAAATAATATTAACAAATTATCAAAGCATAGATATCTTTATTGCAATAGAGAATGATATGTGTAAACTAATGGTATAATTTTCTATCGGTTGCTAGAAAAATTTCAAGGCAGTATCATGTATTCTAGAAGAAAATTCTGGCAAGTGTTATCAATAAAATCACTTCGTCCGGTAGTAACCCATCGTATGTAACTAATACCCAATGTAGGAGTTCGGAATTCTTACATATGGAAGTAACCCTTCCGTACGATGTGTGACAGTGCGGATGGATTTATCGGGCTCGCAGAGTCCGGCGTCAACCTTTTAGCGTGAGGGGCTACATCGAACCAATGCATCACCGAAGACAGCTCGCCTATCTATTACACAACTTCTTCAACTTACTAACAAACGTTTGGCTGCAATTGCAATTGCAAAGCGTCTCGTTACACATAACAGGACACTGGTAAACTTGTAGATTATCAAAGATAAAGAGCGCATCGATGATTGGAGAGGATTTTAATAAGAGTAAGTTCACGCTCAATTTAACAAGCTTAACATTGTAATAAATAATATAAGATTGAATTGAGATGATAGAGAAATGACATTTTTATATTTGCTGAACTTAAATTATTAACGAGACGATTTAATATATAAAATAAGGCTCTCGTTATATTTAGGCATACATCCTGCGTTGTATTATGTCATCTGTTGCTTAAGAATTCTGTAATAAAAAAACAGTAATACGCGCATCGCCTAGCACAGTTCCGTATATCTATGTGCTCTGGGTCACATTACTTAATTATTTACTATAATTCATTATTGTCAATTACTTTTTATGTTACAGAAATACGATCTCATTCAGACATGTACAAAAGCCGCTTCAAAGATCATCCAAACTGACTTGTCAGTGAACTCTGCAAAACACTACCAGGCCTGGAATGAAAAGATAGTTGATGTTGCATTCATTAATTTTATTGCATAATTAAAGTTTCCTTAGAAAATAAACTCCTGATATACAAGACAATTGTCAAACCAATTTGGTACTTTGGTTTACAACTATGGGGTGCGACCAGTTAAGCCAATAATTCGAGCTAATCAAACATAGCAATTATGTGAAGGATTCAGAACAAAATTTTAAAACAGATTGTAAACACTCTAAACTATGTTACATAGGGACTGGCTGTTATATAGGGAACTGCATACACTAAATAACGAAGAATAGATTAACCAGTTTTGGACCAGATACAATATTCAGCAAAGTTAATATTCAAATCAATTGGCAATTAATGTGCTCAAACCTTCTAAAGAAAAGAAATGGTAGTGAATTACTACATGCCATTAATTAAAAATTTGATGCAATAATAATAGAAGTAACTATTAAAAGATAGTTATCCTTCACAGGCCCTCTTTTGAAATTGTTCTATTTAATTTGAATTATTGCAATAATCTTTGTCAATTTCAAAATACCTGGCCATAGTCATATGATTTTGTTGTTTGAAAGAATATTTGTATTCCTTAAAATTAAGTTGGTGTATTTAAAAAGTTAGTTATTAAAAATCTGATATTTTAGCAGTAGGTGCAAAAGGTACATTTGGTAGTTTTGAAAATTATAAAATACCAGTCATAAAATAAATTATTGCCGGCAAAACTATTGACTTTATAATGTACGTTTTATTTTTAAAACACTGCCTTTTTGTCAGTCGAACAAAAACACGGTGAGTCACGATCAAGAAAACAATGATTACTCAAAAACTTTTACAATGGTTTCGCTCGTAGATTAATGGCCAGAGCGACGGGATCTGAATTACAAGCCCCGGATTTGATATCCGCTTTGTGCATCCTGATATCAAGCAGTATTGACATCTTGGAAATTTAGATAGCAATACGTTTCCAAGTGAAAATAGCTTTTATCCGACACTGCTTTATCAATAAAAATGCATCCACTATTACAGAAATTGTTGTAATGCATTTCATCATACAGAGATGAGAGAACAGTTAAATCAGCATTACAGGTAATAGGTGTTTAAGTCCCGATCACTGTACAAATAATTATAATATCAAAATTGCAATTATTTAACATCTACAAAATATATCTTATATGAGGATATAATCTAGAATAATATCATTAGACATTTTCGCTCAATATTAAAGAAAATATTATAATAATATATTGAAGAGTCTAGGATTTATATTTTGAGAATCTCAGAATATTTATCGAGTTAGTCGATCCTTCGAGAGGGTTACAGTTACCGAAGAGGAATAGGAATAGGAATACACTGGACTTGATATCTGGACACAAGGTGAGGCTATTGGGTTACCCTGAAATAGATATGGAGATTTACTATACCTCTATCGTGGCATGTTTAACGCCAGCACTCAAGCTTATTGACAATAGCGGTGTACTGCGGAAAGTTTTGCTGAATAAAGAAAATTGGAGGGCGAGAGTTAAACTGATTAAAGTTAGATAAAAAAATACTGGTATCTGATGCTAATACAGTTTTGCTTTAGAAATACCATGTACAAGTCTTTTAAATGTATTGCTACATACAAGTAGTATATTACACATACACACATTATTTGTATAATCTAATTATTATATTAATTTATGAGTGATTTATGAGTATACCGCTTTGTAGGGCATCATAATGTAAGAAAGAGAAATTGCAAAATATTTTATTTTAAAACTATTAAATTTCTGTACAATTTTGCCACACATGTTAGTTATTATTATTATTATATTAAATATTTTAGGAAAAAAATGGTTTGTTAAAACCATTTATTCTATGAACATACTGAATCCTTCTGCTATGGAGCGTCATCAATAGTTTCCGCTTAGTGTCAATGTGACAAATTTCGCTTCAATATTTCTTAGCCTGATATGAGTTAAATTATGGACAATTCCAATTTGCTATTGTGATTTTTAATTGTTTAAAATAATTTGAAGTTTTTTTGAAAGGGTTTGAAAGGGTTAACAAGCTAAGAATTATAAAATTAATAAAGAAATAAACAATTAATTGGGAATAAACTGACCCGACGATTATTGCCGATATAATCGGCGCGACATCAAAGAAATATCTTTGTTTTACGAGTTTTTACATCGGCTCAAGATTTTTTGACTAAATCGTGGATAAAACGTTTGCGAGAAAACAACGACAAATGGTAATTTTTTTCTAATTTTGGTGTCAAACAATGCAGAATATCTTGAAACGTTCGTACAAAAGCATAATTTAAATCAGTTTTCATTCCCTGGATGTAAAAATAATGTAACAAGGAAATATCACATTCATATAGAGTCTATATGATCGCGATATTTCTTTGTTTCAAAGATTTGAGTAGACTATAGTAAGGCGACCATAAGTCGCGTTTTGTCCGGGACAATAGCGGATTTCCACCTCGTCTCCTAAAAGCATAGGTTTAAACTTAATTTTTGCAATTACATGATAATAAATTGCAAAGCAAAATAGCAAAAGTTATGAAATCGTACTTTTCGACTTCCTGGCACATGTGCTTATTTTCATCAACAATAATTGAATTATGAAGAGATTTGAGCAAAATTTTACACAAATCGTATAAGGACTACCTAAAGTTAGGTAAAACATTTGTATCATATAAAAAAACTGATTATTGTATTATTGTATCATTGTATCTTTAAACATAGTATTTGTTATTCTTATTGTTATTAAATATAATTATATTTAAGTCATTTAGCATTATATAGCTATTGGAGCACGGGTATATAGTTAAATTATTATGGACTAGATCGCACTCTGGTTCTAAGAGGAAACGAAGAAGCGGACTCTATAGCAAAATCGGCTACGGAATATGGAACGATGATCAACCTAGCTACTAGGAAGGATTATATGACTAATTCAAAGGAAAAAATATTGGACAAATGGCAAGGGGAATGGAACAGATCGTCGGCGACAAAAGGACGATACTACAAGGTAGTCAACCCCAAACTGAAGATGAAACCGTGGTTTCGGAAATATGCAGATGAAAACAGAGGTACTATCGTATCAATAACAAGACTGAAACTTAATCATGGCAACTTCCCTGCACATCTGAAAAGGCTGGGAATAATAGTGTCAAAATCATGTCCTTGTGGAGCATCAAGTGCATCATCTGAACACATTATACTAGAATGTAGTATATTTGAGTCAAGCAGGGCTAAATTGTTAAAGGAACTACACTCTATGAAAACGCTGATCAAACCCTTCAATTTGATATCATTATTGCAAAATTTGAATTGTTATCCTTACATAATTAGGTTTGTTAATGATAGTAAAGTTAAGATATAAGTGATTAATATACTATATATGCTACCTATATATTGTATATTATGTATGTGGCTAAATGTTATCAGAGGCCAATAAAAGAAATACAAAAAAAAGTTTTTGCTATAATATGATTTCACAATTACATTTTCACACCGACAGCAAAACAAGTATGTTAATATACAATTATGAAATAATTATACACTATTGACCACTATATCTTATAAATATAATATAATTATTGCTCTAATACAGATTTAATACTTCAAAGTAAGTGTAAAAATCGAGGTATTAATTTGAAGCAGACTTGTACATTATTCAGAAAGCTCTGGAAAGGCAATCCTGAAAATACTTCTTTATACACCTACACAATAACTGTCGTGCACCGTTACATTATTCAAGACGATTTATATCTCAAGGGAAAGTGATGTAGTTAATATTTCTCCCTAATTCGTTCGAAATGACATTCATTCGCGGGCAGAAATTTATTCGCGCGGCAGGAGAGTCTCATCAGTTGTGCTGTCAACGCGTAGTCTCCCCGCTATTCGCGGAGCGGCACACGGCACACGGGCCGACTGCTTTTGCGTTATTATACGAAACATCGCTGCGAGCATACGATTTAGCACATCTTTGCGATATCACTTATATAAATTGTCAGAGATTCTAAACTGTATTCGCAGAAAAATAATCTTTTTGTCTGATAAAAGAATAATATTTTAATTTTCATTCTTCAAGCAATTTGTTATAACGCTTTGTCAACTCTTTGTCTTAGGGATCGTTCAAGTATTACGTAAGCAGATTTATTACAATTATTTACCTCCCATCCCCCTTGTCAGCAAAAGTAAGCATAGCCCTTACCCCCTACCCCCATGCTTTTTGCAATTAATGTAAAAACATAATAAGACTACCTATGACGTAATCATCATCCAGATTCCGCTGCCCCCCATGTCAACCTAAAATAAACAAATCGACAAACCCCCCGCCCCCCCTATAGTGCTTACGTAATACTTGAACGCCCCCTTATAATATATTATTCACAATATTCATAATTAATTTTTCTAAATAAAAAAATGAAGTGACAAATATGCAACAATTTATGAGTCCGTTCGCTTAGAACTTTGTACAAATACATACCTACTTAAGCTACGATAAGGGTACTGTAGTGACAGTCGTCATAACGGCTGAACTATACTGATTTTGAGATAGGACCTAAAGAGAGAAAGATGAAGTATGTTTGTTCGAACAAGTTTATTTTAATACATTGAGTCTTTTAAAGAGTCATTAGTAAGTCTTTTTGTTCGTTTTTTTAATAGTAACTGCTAATTGTATACAGATAGATCACTTTGTCTGTTATTTTTCTATAAGTTGAACATTAATAGTTAATTACCAGTAATTAGTGTTTGCGTAAATGATTTAGCTCAGACCTTTGGGTCCGGTTGTGACAAATTTTATGGGTACGATTGTGACATGTATTTCTTGTTCTCTTCGGGTAAAGATTAAGCCGATAAAGAAAACTTATAGTAACTAAGAGAAAATATAAAAAAGTAAGAGAAAGAAAAATTCGATAAAAGCAAAAAAAAAAATTACAAACTTTCTTATTAACTTTCTTATTAAACTTCTTATTATAAAATTTCTTATTAACTTGGTTTAACAAATCATGTTGTGTTATATATTTTTATAATATATTCGAAAGCATTGTTCAAATGATTATGTTGTATTTTATTACATATTTCTGATAATAAATCTCTTTAAAAATGATTTTGGTGTTTATATCTGCAGTTTTTAACCTATTTTTAGGCCTGTCACAACCATCCCTGGACGTGTGGACGGTTGTGACACTCGCCCTTTGGTGTATGATTTAACTTTATGACTAATCCAGCGCATTTAAGGATAGTATTTCAGTATTTTCAGGTAAACAAATATTCACAAATTACCATTTAATTTATTTCTCTCCCAGCTAATAAATTAACAAAATTATTGCTGATCAATAAAAAACATCGCCTTACCCAGTTTTCACTAAACAATATTTTCTGAAAAAATCCGCATATGATTTTGTAGCTAGACTATATCTTATTATGAATAAATTATAATATAGTTTTAATAGACAGCTAGATAAATAAAAGACATTCAAATTTGTACAAACTATGATATTACATTTAAAACCACGGTAAATTAAAGAAATTGATGATGTCATTGTATATTGTGGTGTTATATTCAGAATTAACAATATAACAATGAAGAACCAGCAATATTTGTACTGTTATATTCGGCAAGCTTTTAAATATATTCTTACGTTATATTATTTTATTGATAAAATTAAAAGATTCAAACATAATTAGCATTTAATATTTTAGCAAGTGTGTTGAAAGGCTAAAGAAAGTTCTTTTAAGTATTATTCATTTCAGTTTTGTGAAAATTGTGAAAAATTATTTTTGTAAATATTTTGAATTTAAAATAATGGAGTATGAAAGAAAATGGCTTCAAAATCATTTATGGGCGTAGGTGCCAACTATTAAATGTAAAATGTACGTAAACTTTACAAATAAAAGAGATATAACCAGGGCCGGATTTAGAAATTTGGCGCCCCGGGGCACTGACAAAAATGCCGCCCCATCCCTGAAATTTTACGAACTTTCGAAATTTTTTTAAAGTAATCGCGTTGCTTTAGCTGCGAAGGACAAAATATAGAAGCGCGTAAGCGACGCGTCGCAGTCTAACGGATAAACAATCTTACAGAACTTATATAAGTGGAAACAAAATTTATACTTATTATTATAATATCTTTAAAATATCTGATAATTTAATGTGCATATGTTTTATGATCACTTTTGTCCGCCAAATGTTTCTTTTTCAATTTTTTTTATTGGATCATCGAAATCGCTAAACCTGCCCCCCACAAATAAAAGCAGTTATTTATTCTGTAAATTTTTTTGAATGTTATTGGACGCTTTTTTCTCAAAAACTGAATAATCATTTTTGGCATTTTGGCCCGTATCTTCAAAACGGTTGGACCTGCCTTGACCAATAACTAATCAGCACGACTCCTTATCAATAGGAATTGAATTATAAATCGGTTGATCCGTGTTCTCAAAATCGACTTGAATGATTAAAAAATATTAGATTTGTATTGATGGGGAGACGTGCTGATCAGCTTTTGGTACAGGCAATTACGAAAAATGATAATTTAGTTTCGATATTTCTTCTCTGAAACAGCTAAATAATTTTCGAAAAATTTCAAAATACAAAAAATGTGTTTTAGAAGTCTTTTTTTCATTTTTCAATAAAATTTAAAGCTCTTTATAAAATGTAATTTTCAGTACGGGATGTTTCAGTAATTTGTCTTAAGGCACAATGCCATGAGTCACTAGTTAACTTCCCGTAGGGCAAGTTATAGTAATCGCAAAAAAATCGAAAATGAAATTTTTTATATATCTTTACGTTTCAGAGGTTTCTGAACATTTTGGCATACCTTAGAAAAAATGGATGTATGTGTGTGTGTGTGTGTGTGTGTGTATGTATGTATGTATGTATGTATGTATGTATGTATGTATGTATGTGCGTGTGTGTATGTATGTGCGGATACAAATTTTCGTCGACGATTTCGGGAACACGGATCAACCGATTTGAATAATTCAAAAAACATTCGATTCGTATTAATAAGGAGACGTGCTGATTAGTTTTTGGCGAAGGCAGGTCTAGCCGTTCCAAAGATACGGGGCAAAAAGTGCCGAAAACGGAAACTCAGTTTTTAAGAGAACGGAGCGTCCGATTTGAATAATTCAAAAAACATTTTACTTGTATTGACAAGATAAAGAATTGATCAAATTTTCATAAAGGCAGGTCTAACGGTTTCGGAGATCTGATGCAGAAAGTAAAAAAAAATGCCATTTGGCGGTCAAAAATGATCATTAGACATATGCACATCAAATTATCAGATATTTTATAGAGATTTTAACAATAAGTATAATTTTTTTTTACATTCCTATGGGTTCCGTACCAATGTTTACGCGTTAGACGACGACGCGGCGCTTACGCGCTTTGATATTTCGTCTTTATGCAGTTAAAGCAGTACGATTACTTTGAAAAAAAGTTTAGATCTTCCAAAATATGTCAAAATAAAATAAAACATTTTTTTTTTCAAAAAAAAAAATAAAAAAAAAAAAAATTTAAATTTTTTTTTTTTTCAAAAAAAAGTAATTTTTTGTCCAATATATAGTTTCTCAAAAGTCTTATATTTTCGAAGTAAAATTTTTTCAAAAATCTTAATCGTTTTTAAAAAAAAAAATTTGGTACGGGAAGTTCCAGCAATTTGCCTCAAGGCACGATGCCTTAATTGCCTTAAGACAGAATTCCACTTACAGCTAGTTTAAATATTTTTTTCGACGCTATATGCTTGGAAGTGCACAAATACGTCATTTTAAGAGGGCTCGAGAATTGAAGAACATATTTTTCCAAAACTTTCAGCTTGTTTACGGATCTTTATATTAGCCAAATTGCCAAATTTGATAACTTATTAACCAATTTGATAATTTACGCTCGGAGAGGGAGGCAGGGCAAAATAATAAATATTAGTTATCGTTTATTTCAACCCAAATTTTGCATTGCAATCGTATTATGTTTTGTTCATTATATTTCTTGAAATAAAAAATGTTGTTGAAAAAAGTTGATCATATTGTATAGAATTTTTTTCTCACTATCCAAATTTTGCCGCCCCCCAAAATTTGCCGCCCTGGGCAGTAGCCCCGATTGCCCCTACTGTAAATCCAGCACTGGATATAACTCAAAATTTAACATAGTAAATTAATCGCTAATGAATCGGTGTTCGAGCCTCACAAATATTATATATCTATCTTCTTTAACTTAATCTTTTCTACCTAGAATAATAAAATAATTTTATACCCTAGGTACTAGCTAGTTATAATATAAGAATTCATTATTTACGCATCACTTGAACCACTAAATCATATAACAAATACTATTATATACTAAACATACTCACTTTTTCAATTAACTTATTTCATATCAGGTCTGATATAGCCATTTTAATAATAAAATGTATCTAGGGTAATTTAGGTAATAGATTGTTTGTCTGTAGTGTTATTAATTACTTTTAATAAATATTGCACCGAGCGTCTACAATTAAAAGAAATTTAATTCAATTATAAACTAAAAATTAATTGTTATTGTATTTTTTTCATAATTAGATGAAATATTAGAATGTACTTAAAGATGTGATTTTAAAATAGAAATTTCCTATTTTAAACTAAGCTAATATATAAAATAGGATATATAAAATCATGAAAAGCGTATCTAATAATGTTCGGAATATTGGCACGGGTTTGTGCACCCTCAACCCTCCTTTGTTTTAGTAATATCCGCGACTTGTTTAAGACTTCTTCGACGGTCGTGTGTCATGTGCAAAGCGTAGATGAAAGCAAGCCGTGAACCTAATGTTATATGTATGATGTGTTCATATTCGGCAATAAAATTTTTGATATGACGGTTTTATATATTAGGGAACAGACAAGATTGAAAATATAAATAACATTAGAATAATATTACAAGGGAATTTTATTATCGACAGTGAATAAATATGACGATAGTAATGTTTCTACTGAAAAAGAAACTAGTGGTGAGGGGCATCGTGACTTAAGGCAAATTGCCGAAACTTCCCGTACCGCAACGAAATGTTCAAAGAATATTAAATGTTTGCAAATAAATTATTATAAATACTGTAATATTGTCTAATATTACAAGAATTATATAAACTGAATTGCAAAATTAAAATTATTTACTTAAAGTAAGTAAGCTTTAAAACTTTAGCCAAAATTAAAATTAAAATCTGAATGAATTATTTTGGATAAACAACAAAAATTGCCATTTTTTGTACATTTAGCTCTGTATTTTCGAAATGGCTGGATCTGCCTTTGCTAAAAAGTAATCTCAACTTCTCCTCATCTTACGAATTGAATGTTTTTTTGGATCATTCAAAAAGGATGCTGTACTCTCAAAAACTTGAATACTATTTTCGTCATTTTTTGCTCCGTATCTCGAAAACGGCTGGGCTTGTCTTTGCCAAAAACTAATCAGCACATCTCCCTGTCAATAGAAATCGCATATTTTTTAAACCATTCAAATCGGTTGATCCGTGAGTTCCAAAACGTGGACGAAAATGTGCGTACACAAAAAACACACGCACACATGCAAACGCACATCCATTTTTTATGAGGTATGCCAAAATGTTCAGAAACCTCTTAAACGTGAAGATATGCAAAAAATTTCATTTTTGATTTTCGGCCTATCACTATAACTAACCGTTCGGGACGGTAATAAGAATTAGATAAATATTAGAAATAAATCTATAACATTGGATTCTATACTTTTTTTAATTAAAATATGTAGCTAAAATTTGTAAATTTCAATGTTCTTTTTACCTATTGGCTTTAATAATTAACACGAGTCTCGCATTATTATATTTTGGACATAGGTCAATTCCCGTCTGATATCGAACAATAGTTATTTAGCAGTTTTTACTTGAAAATATAGATAAGAAATAGTCTTTCAGATAAATGCTACAACTACACAATTAGTAAGAATAACCACATCTAACAACATCTTTATAAAAATAACAATAAACCTAGAAGAAGTATCGTTTACAACTTTCTATAGAATATAGATTTTCTGACTGCTGCTTCAAAAAAAAAACAAACAAAATGAGTTAAAACAAAATTATTAAATTTTTTATCAAAGCACATAATTATAAAAATTTGAATTTTAGAAAGCTAACGTAAGTATATCTGTAAATTTTATAAATTTCAGAAAATTATGTTTTTTAAAATAAAGAAGATTACTGTCAAATAATGTTCTATTTTTATTGCTAGATAATAGATTCTTTAGATATTTTACTTTTCTCATACTAAAATATGTGAAAAAGCACCTGATAGGTAATATATACAAAACTTTTATATCCTTATGTCTACAGTATGCAGAGTAAGAAAATCTGAAATTTCCTGAAGTACCATGTTAATATACTCACACTAATATTACTAAATTTATTTAATTCAGTTTCACAGAATCAAAAAAAATTGTCCACTTATTAAAGAGAACGAGATTTGAAGGATTCAAAAAATATTTTGCACAAATGGTGCTAAGAGTTAATTAGATTTTGGAAAATGTGTGGTTTCAGTGGTTTTGGAGATACGAAGAAGCAAGATTTTCAAGTTTTGATATTATTTTTCAAGTAAACAATTTGTACTTTTGATTAAGTATTTGGTTTTATGTTCAGTAATTCAAAAGACTCGAATTCTACTTATCCTTGGAATACTGATTTAAAATATATTTCTTTATATAAATAAAGATTTGAACTTCGAAATTAGAAAATTTTGGTAAAGGCAGGTTCAGCAGTTTTGGAGATACAGAGCAAAATGCGCAAAAATAGCCAGTTTTTGAGAGAACGGCACATCTGATTAGAATGATTCATAAAACATTCGATTCGTATTGATTGAGTAAATAATTGATTACATGTTTGCAAAAGCAGGTCCAGCGGTTTCGGGAAGCGGCTTGTGTCGATGGTGTTTGTTTATTATGTTTTTGTTCTTGTAGATGGACATAGATAAACATAGTCACCTAAATAGTATTTATAAAATATGATGAACGAATTATCAGTATTAATAATTATTATTTTAAAATATTCATAACAATTGTTATTACTTATTGATGATTTTTTTTTCATTATTTTTATGTTTTACCGTCGTAGCCCGACATCAAGCAACTTTGACGTCAAAGTTCCGCTTGGGGTTATAGATCATAATATAACTACAAGTGGAAATCGTCCTTCGTGAACATAGTTGCATCACTCAATCATATGTAAACTATTAGACGTAAGAGCTAATATATAATAAACCCACACATAGGAGAATGGTGAACCGATGGGTTGCCTCTCATAATAATACCTTAGATCATATGCGTTTAACCAAACAGCTTATAGAACATATAAATAGTAAGAGTTCTGATTGTTGTTGTAGCAATAAACAAATATGTTTAATTACTGTTTAATTTAATACGATGCACCACTAGTTTAGAAATCGTTTTAGCAATATCTTAACAGGTAATAATTCAATACACCAGTATCATCTTATTTGTATGTCACCGATACAAGCAGCAATTTGCCACGCCAAACTCAGAGATAAATATTTGAAACAATCAGACCTTCGAACATTAATAGAAAACATAATTAAATTTATTCCAACTCTTGAGGGAGGGACGCGATTAAATTTGAATATTTTACGCAGTCTTCGCGCCGACGACGATACACAACCGTTATCGGGGAGCGAGCAATCCCGTGCCGGCGCCTGCTCTGCTGTTTACGCGAAGGTGAATTACATTGGCAAATTCTGCCAAATGGGGCGTGCGAAATGTTTTTACTAGGGTAAGTCATATTGATCTGAAATTGAATTAGAATAAGATAGTATAATTTGTTAATGGATGAATTTAAGTATACGAAGTATATTCAAAATGCAAGTGGAACGTTTGAACTTCCGGGGAATTGTAAATTCGTTTTTCGATTTTTGTCTTAGAATTAGCGCATCTGAGCTGACAGATATTTACAGTTTCAAGTATACAGTATATTCTTTGTTTGTTATTGATAAAGAAAAGGAGATGTATTTACTGTATTTGGCAATTTTTAACTGTTATAGAAATAAAAGCCATCTAATTCACGTATGGCAAGTAATGGGTCAAAAATTGAAGATGAAAATTTTTGCATTTCTTCACGTTTCAGAGGTTTTTGGAGATCTTGGCATGCCTTATAAAAATTTATGTGTGGAGACAATTTTTGGTCGACGATTTCGGGCGTACGGGGTAACCAATTTGAATGGTTCAAAAACATTCGATTCCAGTTGATGAGGAGACTTGCTGATTAGTTTTTGACAAAGACAAGTCCAGCGGCTTCGGAAATAATAATAATAATAATAATGGGGGGTGTGCTGCTCTAGGGCAGGCCCGTGAGCTGAATTAAAACTCCAACTCGATTCAGGGAAGAATAGTGTGAGAGATTTACCATTGCCATTTCACACCACAGTCCCGAGATGGGCTTATTTTTAATTGGAAACATATTTTGATCTACATTTCCAATTGAAAATGGACATCGCGCTGCCCGATGTCAGATTGCCAGAGCGAGGAATCGAACGCGCGACCCTGTCCATACAAAGTCAACGCATTAACGACCTTCGCCACGACGAACCTATAAATCTTTAAAGCTTCGGAAATATGGAACAAAAAGTTTTAAAAATGTCAGTGTTTAAGAGAATGGATCAACCGGTGATCCAAGAAACATTCGATTTGTAATATTAGGAAGAAGTGGTGATTAGATTCTGGCAAAGGCAAGTCCAGCCTTTTCGGAGATACGCAGCTAAACATGCAAAAAATGGCAGTTTCTGAGAGAAATAAGCGATTTGAATGATTTAGAAAACTTTCTGCTGGAGTTGACGAAACGACTGATTTTGGGGAAAGATTTTTTTTTAAATTTAATTTAAAAAAATATATATCTAAAAATAATTCGGATTTCAATTCTAACTCTAGCTAAAGTTCTAAACATCACTTATATACTTCAAATAAATAATTTTAATTTTGCAATATTCTTCATTTTAAATCTTATTGATTAAGTTTTGTTTATTTACTTTTTATAAAATAAGAATTATAAACGTTACATTTTTTTTAATAATCTATGTGAAAATATTTAATATTCCTCAAATATTTCATTAAGGTACAGAAAGTTCCAGCAATTTGCCTTAAGGGACGATGCTATATCACTAGTTTTGTATCAAAATGGAATAAAAATGCTATAAAACATTCGAAACGTTGATAGTACAATACATGGTAAGGTTTCCTCAACTAAAAATTCAAGTTTAGAAAATGCAACTTCAATAAATAATTATTATATTAAAATGTACAAAATAGAGAGAAAACGAACAAACTGGATGGGGTTATGCTAAATAACTAAAATATGATTTGAAGTAAGAAATTCAAGAATTAAATTAAAATCAGGTTTTTCAAAATAAATCAATATTTTTTCGCTTTTAAGTCTTGTCTAAAATTCTATTCAACTTTCTTCACAACTGAGTTAGTGAAAATTAGCACTTATACCATGCAGTCAAAATAATCATTTTCATATTTTTGAAGTAAAACAAATGCAACGGAAATGCGTTACGGCAGATAAGATAAGATAAGAATCGAGTGCCAACGATTCGCCATTCGCTTTCGATGATATTATCATTTCTATACGGGTCGATTGTGATTAGTCGTCTATAATAGAGATCTATCATTGTATGCGTACCGGTGTCAACGTTGTATGCGTACCGGAGTCAACGACAAAGAAATCGGCATTAATAAACATTTTAAATTAACATCGTAGTACAAATCTTGATTTAATGAAAAATGCCTGATTCAGAAGAATATTTCACCATGTTCCTTGAAAATATTGATTAATAAGATTAATGATTAGTAAGTGTATTGATTAGAAATTATTTCTATATTATTCGTAGTTTCTATAAATCTTTGAAGTTAAAAATGGAAAATATTTTTAGGCAAGACAGATATTACAGCAGTTCAAAGAATGAGATTATATTGCTAGCGAAAAGGTAAAAAAAATACAAGCAGTCAATAAATGTATGTTAATTTTAATTACATCAAATTCTTCAAACACAATTACATGATGAGCGAAGTTGCGAAAACAATATTTGTTTAGATGTTGTTTAACATAGTCCACTGTGTGAACGAATATTATGGAAATTATTAATCAGCAATTACTTCGTTTCTCTAATAAACGTTCATTTCTAAATGCTAATTACTACAATGACAAACCGATCATGTCATATTTAGAGTATGACTTTAATTACATTATTGCCTTTTAATATTATACATATTTTTATTGCTAATATAAGTATATAATTTATAATTTATCATTATATGCATGTGTATAATGGTTGACACTAATAAATGCATATATATATATATATATATATATATATATATATATGCATCACGAGTGTTACCATATTACTAATAAATATTATTCAAAGTTGTTATATGATGTATTTATTTTTCATTAAATGCCATCTTGTACAGTAGCAAATAAGTTTTACTTCAATCGCGTGTGGACCTTACGCGCACTCTTCTTTTGTTAATTTTTATACAATTGAAAATTAAAGTTTAAAATTTATTATGTAAGGGGCTATTTTAACCCGCATTTAGAATTTTGAATTTGACGACGTATTAATTGATATGAGCAAACTCGTTTAACATATAATTTTCACATATTTCATGGGTAATTGTAATCAATTTAACCTAAGATTTTCGAAAATACGGAACAATCCGGGACAAATGTTCTAATTCCTGGGCAATTACTATCTTAGAAAAACTCGGGACACCAAGTAGAAATCCGGGACTGTCCCGGACAAACCGGGACGTATGGTCACCTTAGTAATAATTGTCAGTAAAATAATACGGTATTAGTAGTAATATTGAACAGTTTCAATTATTTTGATGTGGTATTAGGAACAATAATTCAAAGAATAGCAAAACTATTGGTTATAGTTACATATAATGTTACAGTCATTTTGGTTATAGTTACAAATAATGATTATCGTCCAATCGCGATCAATTTCATTATCTTATGCTAAAATTCTGAATTGCTTTTGAGCATTTGGAAATATTTCGTGAACTGTTTCGAAGCGACCCATAAATTACCATAATCACATCCCGATCGCTCATCGCGGCGTAGGCGTTATACGTATATGTCAAACTATAATATTAACGGTGTCCACTAGTACTGTAATTTCGTTAGGAATGTCCAGATCGATTTGTACAAGAATTTTGCTTGCAGCTACGTTCTTATAATATAGATAAGATGACGGGACTCGAGCCGTTCACGAACAATGATTTATGCTCATAAAGAACCTAATACCCGGACTTGTCACCGAAGAGACATGGTTATAGTAAACATATTTTTTGCTTGGTTAAATGGAACAATACATAAATCAAAAACTCGATTAAATGTCTATGAATGTTTAATAAATCTATGAAATCCGTCTACGTAAAATATTTCGTAGTTTATTTATAGGCTACAGTCGTTTGATCTTCAATTAGCAATTTTTCTTTTGTTAAAATATTATTTTTCTGTCTCATTATAAAGAAATTGAAAATGATTCTGTAATTGTTTAAATACTAAAAGAATCTGCGACTACGTTCGCGTGGAATTTAACAAAACAAGTTTTAGCATTTTTATTTGTTTTATGCATTAGCTTTATTCTATTTGTTTTCTGTATTAGCTTTATTGAAATATTTCTTTCTATACAAAATTTTGTGTACGTTTTTCTGGGGCTGAAACAACAACACTATTGGCATTCCTCGCATATGAACATGCCATATGTACTTCCCCATGAATAGAACAATCTTTAGTTAAATACCATCTTTGCTTAATATTTGTCCTTGAAAAAATAATTGAATTTTTAAAAGTTTGAATTAAAATAAGATGTGATAAAAAACAAAAACTAAAACAAAATATAATTAATTTTTTTGTTAAACTTTACGTGATCGAAATCGCGAATACATATATATATATAAGATATAACTAGTGGGGTGCATGGCATCGTGCCTTAAGGTAAATTGCTGGAACTTCCCGTACTGTAATTAAAATTATTGGTATGGAGCCAAAAAAACAATACACAAAATGTGTACACATTTGATGTACATATGTCCAATGAACATTTTTGACCGCAAAATGACATTTTTCTAACTTATTTTTATTGAGAGTCTATAACCGCTAGGCTTGCTTCCCCAAAATTTAATCAGTTCTTCATCTTGTCAATACAAGTAAAATCTTTTTTGAATTATTAAAATCGGGAGCTCCGTTCTCTTAAGAACTGAGTTACTATTTTTGGCAATTTTTGCTCCGTATCTACAGAACGGCAAAACCTGCCGTTGCCAAAAACTAATCAGCACGTCTCCTTATCAATAAGAATCGAATGTTTTTTGAAATATTCAAATCGGTTGATCGGTGTTCCCTAAATCGTCGACGAAAATTTGTATCCGCACACACATACACACATATACACATACACATACACACACACATATACATCCATTTTTTCTAAGATATGCCAAAATATTCAGAAACCTTTGAAACGTAACCGTTTGATATATAAACATTTTCATTTTCGATTTTTTTGCGATCACTATAACTTAAGCATATAAGTGAGCTTTAAAACTTTAGCCAGAATTATCTGAATTATTTTCGATATACAAAAAAAAAATTGAAAGAAATTGTTGAAAAAAGAAAGAAATCAAAAGCAATTGTTTTGTCCACACAAGCTGAAAGTTTTTTGAATCATTCAAATTGGACGCTTAGTTCTCTCAAAAACTGATATTTTTGCACATTTAGCTCTGTATCTCCGAAACCGCTAGACCTGCCTTTGCCGAAAACTAATCACCCCTTCCCCCCTTTATTACGCATTGAAGGAGATGATGCGATCTCCTAAAAACTCGATTTCCATTTTCTGCACTCTTTGCTCCGTATCTCCAAAACGGCTGGACCTGCCTTTGTCAAAAACTAATCAGCACATCTCCTTATCAATAGAAATCGAATGTTTTTGAACCATTCAAATCGCCCGAAAACATGACTGAAAAATTGTATCCATACATACATACACACACATCCATTTTTTCTGAGGTATGCCAAAATGTTCAGAAACCTTCAAAACGTCGAGAAATGAAAAAAAATTCAAATTCGATTTTTGGACGATAACAATAACTTACCCTACGGGAAGTTAATAAGTTGGTATAGGATAGGATAGGATAAGATAAGATAAGGTAATATTTTATTAATACAATTATGCAATCGCAAATATTTTTTTTTTTGCAAAAAGTGCATCGAAATGAAGGTAGTAGGCGTGACTAGATACGGTCGTGCCAGTCGTCATAACAGCTAAACTGTGATATCTATGATTCATTTAATGTGTATCAATTCTTAAAAAAATACAAAAATAGTAATATTTATAATAAAATTTTAATATGTAACATGTTTTTTTTAAATTCTTGAAACGTAAATCTTTTTATCTAATCTTTTGTCCCGTATACCATGGATTCGCATAATACGATAGTGTCTTGGTACGTAACTACTGTATTATACAAGAGTTACCTGTATATATTACATAGATTTTATTTTTTGCACTAAAACATGAGCTGGCAAATTGTCCATTCAGTCTACAAGTGTCTACTTCTCGATCTAAATAATCTCAAGAATTTCTACAACAATCCTGAATTCCTTTTGGTAATTAAATAATTATGACAGATCCTTTTTAATTACATAGATTGCAGCATGAAAAGAGAATAAAATCACATTCGCTCGAGCCAAGATAGTTTGGCAACCGCAATCAAATTAAAATTATATAGGGCAATATTTTAATTTTTTTAATAATTCATAATTTGATAACTGATGTCCGAGCCATAAATCTTGCACGAAACTATAAACCGAGCGGATCCCATGTCACCTCATCCGCAGTAAACCTATAATTATCGAATGCTCTGCTTACGGTGTGTTTTAAGCCACAAAATTAATAGGTGGGCAGGATAATGATCGAGGGAAGGAACCGAAAGGTATAGTTCCTACCTGAAGATTGCTCATCAAAACCGATTCTGTGCACGAAATAATTAAAGTGACTAACGATTCATTATGCAGGCCAGTAATTTGTTTAATGGAATTGCATTACTTAATGTAATTTAGATTCTGTTCATTTTTTATGTGAATTATATGTTTAGTCAACTTACCGATGGAAAGTTGTCGTTTTCTCGTCGATTCAAGTCATTCTGAATCCTTTAAAACCAAAATGGAAAGGTATGTGCGCGTGCTCATAAGAAACCCAAATAGATGTTCTATCTCTATATATAAATATATCATATATGAGGAGATTTATTATATCAATTTCTTTAGTAGTGATTAATTTTTTTTATTGATGATGAAATGGCGGATGAGGGCCATTTTGATCCGAAAAAATATTGCTATCTATATATCCAAAATATCCATTATATTTCCAAGCAAAAATCGCTGTCACCACTGTTTGACAACTGACTACCCGAGGCGATTTCCAACCTGGGACCTCAGATTGAAATCCCAGAACTCTGACCTCTAGTCCACGGTTTGTTAAATTTTGTTGTATAGTGATAATACTATATAAGTATACATATTTATCTTTCCAAAGGAACTTTATGTATTCGCGAGAAAATCCGATTTGCTAATCTTATGTATGTACTCTTGACATTTTGAGTCATTCTCAATCGAATGAGATCAAATTTGAAGAAAGTATTTATGTGTGTGGGTAAGGTTGAGTGTGTTTCTATATGAGCCGTTTTTGGTCATTTCTGAAAGTTAAAAAACGGCTTAACGGGTCTTAAATATTTTTAACTTCCTGTAGGGTAGTTATAGTAATGGGCCGAAAATCGAAAATGAAAATTTTTCATTTCTCGACGTTTTGAAGGTGTCTGAACATTTTGGCATACCTCAGAAAAAATGAATGTGTGTGTATGTTTTGTATGACCGCTTTTTTCTTCCACGTTTTCGGGCGCACGGATCAACCGATTTGAATGGTTTAAAAACATTCGATTCTTATTAATAGGAAGATGTGCTGATTAGTTTTTGGCAAAGGCAGGTCCAGCCGTTACGGAGATATGGAGCAAAGAGTGCAGGAAATAGAAATCAAGTTTTTGGGAGAACGGATCATCCGATGTGTATGGTCCAAAAAACATTCAGTTCGTAATGACGGGGAAAAGTGGTTATTAGTTTCTGGCAAAGTTAAGCGCAGCGGTTTCGGAGATACAGAGCTAAATGTAAAAAATGGCAGTTTTTGAGACAACTAAGCGTCCGATTTAATTGATTCAAAGAACTTTCTGCTTGTTTCAACAAAATAATTGCTTTTGGAAAAAAAATTGTTTCTAATTTTTTTTTTCAAAAAATATTTTTGTAATTTTGGATTAAAAATTCAAAAATTACCCAGACTAAGCACAGTCTAAGCGTCACTCTAGTATAAATGTTTACCTAAGTGCGTTTAGACTGTTTATGTACTGAAGCACTTTTCCGATTTTGTGAAAACTATTAAAAATGTGAAAAAGCCACCAAGCTAAGCACAGTATAAGTGAAAATATTGCACAGAATTATTTACAAATGCAAATTTCATTTTTGTATGGATTAGGCAACAATTTTTTTTTTGAAATTGAATTCGAAATGAAATGACGATTGTTAATGTTCTGGAGATAAATTCATTTATGATTTACATTTGATTTGCTCAGATATAACAAGATAGCAAAAATAATGAAAGTTACAGTATTTGTAATAATATATTTGAAAACGTTTAAAATTTCTCGAATATTTCATTGCGGTACGGGAAGTTCCAGCAATTTGCTTCAAGGCACGATGCCATACACCACTAGTTTAAAATTCATTCAAAGTTAATTTTGCTAAACCATCAGCCAATTCTTTATAATTAGCAAAAAAGTGCCAAGTTTTTCGTTCGCTATTGATCCAAAATTCCTGAACAGATTTTGAAAATTCGAAAGATTGAAACTGTTCGAAAGATGTCAAGTTGGAAAAATTGCCTGGGCCCTTTGTTCATCATAAATTCAAGGAATTTAATTTATTGCGGTTTAGATTATTTTTTCATTGTTAAGTTTTTATGAATAATAATGTAATGGATTAAGTCTGAAGTTTCATGGATTCTTTACATATATCGGGAAGTTTATGCAACTAAGACAAAATGTTCGCAATTAAATATATTTTGAACTAATATCATTATCATTAATTGAAAATATAAATATATATATAATTGATAAAGTCATCATTATATCTTGTAGAAAACATGCGTGCAGCTAATTACGACTTTTATGATTAACAGCGCAAGCAAACATTTAATTTTAAACATCAAATTAAGAATACTTGTTATTTTATAATAAATGTTATAATTAAATGTTATAAATATTATAATGATTATTTAGTAGCACGTTTTTACTTATAGTTTTTTAGCCTCTAAGAAGAAACAAGTGATTACTATAGTTCAATTATAGTTATATTATTATAGATCTAATATTGAGATATAGGGTAAAGCGGGGCTAAAAAGTCCGCGGTTTAAAAGATATCTTAAAAATCAGTAAAGTTACATAGTTTTCAACAACAATACTTAAAAGAGGGAAAAACTGTATAACCAGTCATTAACTTGATTCTTATGATGTTGCCATCAGAAGATAAACGGCAATGTTTGAAAATCCACGACAAAAATATTTTCTTTCATTTGTTATTTTTTTTTGGTTTTTGTTTAGTTTACGAGACCTTATATTAATATTCAAGAATACGTTATCTAATAGTTTTGTAAGATGTATTGTTAATTTTAAGTTAAATACAAGAGTTTTTTTGTATAACCTCGATAAAAGCTTACACGTAGGTGGGGTAAAAAGGACCAATTGAATCTTAAATAAAAAAGTAAATTAAGTTAACAAAAAACAATTTTACAAGAGGTAAATTATATAAATAGTTATTCCAGCTGCAATGATAAATATGTGCGACGAAATACCAGATTAAGCTTATATACAGTGTTATCTTTAAATAAATATGAATCTTTAAATTTTGGATTGGTTGATTAAAGAAGCTATTATTTTGCAAAATATCTTTAAAATTAAAAAATTAGACATTGAATTTATTTGTCGCCTGGCCGTTCCATTTTACCCCGTCAAGAATTTTTGAAATACAAAAAAAAATCACAATGATGGCAGATCTGACAGTTTCCTTAAAATAGTCAGATAGTGGTTTGTTTGATATTTGTGTTATTTGTAGTCATATAATTGGTTTGGTTTTCACAATATAATTGCTCGACGTTAAATTGAACCTTTGTGTCCTACCTTACTCCGACTACATGTAGAATTAATTTCTTTGGTTTTTCCGAATTTGAATAACCTAACCTAAGTATACAGCATATGTTTTCAATTTCTATAAATTT
>NW_020537910.1:0-18066 GCF_003426905.1 Ctenocephalides felis | reverse complement strand
AAACACTAATCCCACATCAAGATTCATCCAATGGTTCTTAAATTTTTGAAATCGCTGCAAACTTATTCTAAAATTAAACTACTTGTCGTAGATGTGCCTCTAACAACAGTTATATTTCGGTCTCAAAAGATTCAGAATGGCTTAAAACCTAGAGAAAACATAAAATTGGCAAGACCGATTCACTGACGGAAATATAAAATAGTTGTTCGATACTTTTTCAATATCGATAGCAATGCTAAGTGTTTAGTGCCAAACAAGTGGTGTATCGCATCGTGCCTTGAGGCTAATTGCTGAAACTTCCCGTAGCAAAAATTAATTTTTTTTTAAAATATTAAATATTTTTTTAAAACTTTAAAAATTTAGATTTTTGGGAAAATTGAAATTTTTGAAAAAAATTGAATCTGTGAAAAGAATTTTTTTTGGAATAAATTATTTTTTTTATTTTAAAATATTTTGGAAATTTTGAACTTTTTTTCAAAGGAATCGGACAGCTTCAACTCGATAGAAGCGCGTAAGCGCCGCATCACGGAACCTATAGAAATGTAAAGAAAATTGATACACATTATTAAAATTTTCATAAAATGTCTGATAATTTGATGCGCATATGTCTAATGATCATTTTTGACCGCAAAATAGCATTTTTTTTACTTTTTTTACTAGATCTCCAAAACCGCTACGCCTGCCTTCCCCAAAATTTGAACAGTTCATCATCTTGTCAATACAAGCAAAACGATTTTTTAATTATCAAAATCAGACCTGATTTTATTGATTAGATCAATACGAATCTAATGTTTTTTGAATAATAGAAATCGGTTGAATCGTGTTCCCGAAATCGTCGACAAAAATTTGTATCCGCACATACACATACACATACATCTATTTTTTCTAAGGTATGCAAAATGTTCAGAAACCTTTGAAACGAAAAGATATGCAAAAATTTTCATTGTCAATTTTTTTGCGATTAGTATAACTTACCCTACGGGAAGTTAACAAAGCTAAAATCCAAAATATAAAATTTATGCATATATACTTGTCTTGTCAGTTGTTCAACATCTTGTTGATATGCTTGTAATTGACATTCCTGTTGTTTCCTGAGTAATCCTATAGAGTTAATATGCTGCGCTTCTCGGGATTGCAATAAAGCTACTTCATCGGTGCGAGTTTTTAGGAGTTCTTTAAACAAACATTTAAAATATATCAAATTGATATCAAAAACAGAAATGACATAATGTAAACAAATATAAAAAAAAACAAATATATTTTTAGTCCTTCTTTATTTACATTTGTGCATCAATTAATTAAGTAAATTAGTTTACTTCTGGATATAAAGAAATAGATGAGTTTTGATAAAAAATGCAAGGCCTAACATGAAGGCTTAAACAAATTTATAAAGCAATGTGTTTTAGAACTGAATATCGTACACATATATTGATAAAGTACCTACTCAATGATAACGATGAAAAAAAATTCAAGAAACAAAATGATTACCTTTTATCATTTCGCTTTTATCCCTGGCACAATCCAAATGCACCTTTTGTTCACATGCAAGTTTTCGTTCTGAATTAATTGTCTGTTCAGCATCAACAAGATTTCGTTCAGTATTCTCCAGAGTTGCACGAGTATCCGATAGACTTTTATATAATTTAGATATCTGAAAATATTCATTTTATTTAATTTGATTCAACTCGTTGTAATAATCTGCTTTGCAACCTTGGTTTGGTAATATACAGTAGCATTTTAGTATGTTAAATTATTAAATAAAATCAATAAGAAAAGAGTCTTGCAGATCAAGAAAGCATTATGTCCCTCAGAGTTCAACATCCCGAAAAAGATCTTTTCTTAAAGATCTTACTTTCTTTAGTCGACATTGCTGCTAAAAATCTAAATATCATTAAAATATATTACAACTCAAATTTTATTTACAATTACCTCGGCATTTTTGTCTTGAATATTATTTTTAAGTATGACATTTTGTTGTTCCAATCTTTGGCATTCCTGCATAAGACTATCATTTTGTATTTTTACACCTGCTAGCGCCTCCTGTAGGCTGGAATTAGTCGTTTCTGATTCAAATTCCGATTGGGCCTGAATAAAATTATATGAAATTAGATTTTATTAATGTTAAAATACAAATTACATAAATTATTAAACAAAATAAAAAAGTGATAAAACTCTTAAGCTATCTCCTACTTATTCATTATAATTATTTTTTCAGAAATTCACTTATATAAGTTTTTAATCCTAAAAGTTCATTTTGATATATTATAATTAAGAGAATCAGCAATAAATGTTAATGAAGATCATGCTATATTTCTATTAATAATAATCTAATGCATTATTACCAAAACATCCTGAAGAGTTCGTAGTTGCACAGTAATGAGCTGTATTTCTGCACCCATGTCCATCAATAATCGTTCATATTTCGCGCGTTGTCGAGTTAGTGCTTCTGACCATTGCTCCACCTGAGAAAAATATTTTAAAAATATTTTAGAAATTAAACTTACTTATAATGAATATTTAAAATATTGAAAATAGTTAGTTCAAGTTCAACCGAACTTCGAAAAGTTACAAAAAAAAACTGTTAAGTCTAACTTGAAATTAACAATACATCTTATACAACAATTAAATAGCGTATACTTGAAATTCACATTAAAAACTCGTAAACTAAACAACAGTGCTCACAACTACAACAAAAAACTAACTACGAAAGAAAATACTTTTATCTTCCGGTAGCGATGTCGTAGAAATAAAGGTGACTGGTTATACATATAAACAATATTAAATGATAATAAAAATTTCTTTCAACAGAAAAATTAAAAAATAAATTGAAGAACCTAGTTATTTATTATGGAAATTACGAAGTAATGGAAATTAACAGATTATTCATTTTAAAGTTTATATTATAAACGAAGAAACTTTTAATCAAAAATGATATTAAAATAACTTTACTAGTCGACCTAATTCTGTGATATTAAAAACCAATCCACTAGACTTGAGAAAAAAGCGAATCAAGAAAAGTATTTAATTTTCAAATATAATATAGAACTCACAATTTGGGTATTCGATTTTTCACTTTCTTCTCGGCATTTCTCCAAAGCCTGCATTTCCTTGTTTTTATCCTCTAACAATTTTGTGAGTTCGTCCAAATCAGAACTGAGCCGTTCCACTTGAGTGCGCAACGTAGCATTTCTGCACTCATTCTGAAAAATTTATAAATCACTTTAATTGTTTATTTTATTTCAATCAAATTAATCTTTGTTATGATGTCATTGAGAATTCTATCACATTATCATTAGCATTCAAGAGCGTCAGTAGAATTTGCATGCACTATCCAGGAATGATAGTTGGGAGGAATTTGTATAAGGAAGGATTGATTATTAAGTTGTTGAAGCAAAAACTCTTTCTAATTATTGCATATACTACAATAATTATTTTATATAGTTAGATAAATATTAATCTTTATTTGTGTGATTAATTAATTAAACAGACAAGCAGAGAAGATGGAGCATTAGAAATAATTATTCAAAGTTTATTCATATTTCATAGTGTTTAAAATTTTTGTAAGACCGATAAGTAATTATTTGATATTGACAAAATTTCGTTAAGATATACATACATACTTTATTCTGAGTTTATTAACTTCCCGTAGGGTAATCGCAAAAAAATCGAAAATGAAAATTTTTATGTATCTTTACGTTTCAGAGGTTTCTGAATATTTTGGCATACCTTAGAAAAAATGGATACGTGTGTGTGTATGTGTGTGTGTGCGTGTATGTGTGTGTGTGCGTGTATGTGTGTGTGTGTGCGTGTATGTGTGTGTATACGGATACAAATTTTTGTCGACGATTTCGGGAACACGGATGCGATTTGAATAATTAAAAGAACATTCGATTTGTATTGATAAGGAGATGTGCTGATTAGTTTTTGGCAAAGGCAGGTCTACCCGTTCCAAAGATACGGAGCAAAAAGTGCCAAAAACGGTAACTCAGTTTTTAAGAGAACGGAGCCGATTTAAGTCCGATTTTAATAATTCAAAAAACATTTTATTTGTATTTACAAGATGAAGAACTGATCAAATTGTCATGAAGGCAGGTCTAGCGGTTTCGGAGATCTAGTAAAAAAAAGTAAAAAAAAAATGCTATTTGGCGGTCAAAAATGATCATTAGACATATGCACATCAAATTATCAGATATTTTATAAAGATTTTAACAATAAATATAAATTTTGTATTGTTTTGTTCCTATGGGTTCCGTATCAATGATTTATCCATTAGACGGCGACGCGGCGCTTACTCGCTTCGATATTTTGTCTCTACGCAGTTAAAGCAGTACGATTGCTTTGAAAAAAAGTTCAGAATTTCCAGAATATTTCAAAATAAATTTTTCTTCAAAGTCTTTTTTTTTCAAAAAAAGGAAATTTTTGTCAAAAATTTATAGTTTCTCAAAAATCTATTTTTTTCAGAATAAACAAAAATGTTAATCTTTTTTAAAAAAAAAAATTGGTACGGAAAGTTCTAGCAATTTACCTTAAGGCACGATGCCATACGCCCCAATAGTTCAGCTATTAATTTTAGCACTTATTAATATTTTGTAAGAACTTATGATTTGTGATTATATAAATATTGGTTTCTTTAGAGAAACAATAGCTGTCCAATTTTCAGACGAAATAGAATTAAAATTTATAATCTGTCGAACAATCATATTAAGATTTTCTTAAGTCACGTGTTTCAATTGTGAGTACACATATTTACATAAATACTTTTAATTTCATGCTTCAGCATATCCCAATGCTCAAGTAATTTTATAGCTATAGCTATTCTTTGTTAACTTTTGAACACACAACATTATTGTTTATTTTAAAATAAAGCTATTTAAATTTCATAAAAACGCAAGTCGTAAATTGCACATTAATTTAAAAGGAATTCTGCAAGTAAATTACAAAATCGTACTAAATAGGAAACATGAATGGTCATTGAAATTCTGATTCAATGTTATTATGATAAAATTAAATCAATTATATTAAAAAAAACACAGATCATAATCATTACGCAAATAATAAAGTAAGAAGAAGTACAAAAGTATTCGGTGTCAAAATTAACATGCAATATTTTATAGTAGTATTGCACATGATTTAGAATAATATTATGCACACATATTATTAAAAAAACTGCAATAAGTCGAGCATGCATTTTTATTTTTAATATTTCATAATCACACTCGCACATCACTTCTATGGTTTTTGAAACCTGTTTGATGATATCCAATTCTGTCCAGAGTTGTGATATTTTGATTTTAAGAGTATAGTAATCCCTTATAACCACCTGCAATACAAAATAAATTAGTTCAAGGTTTTATTAAAATTATAGTAAACAAACCAATTTATAATAATTTAAATTAAATAAGTTATAAGTTCTTAATATTTAAAAACTAGAATACTGGAATTGATAATAAGTCATTTGATTAAATATAAATTACTAACATATTTAACACAATTGTTTAAATATTTTTTATCACTTTTACCCACAAACATTTTTATTTGTCTTCTAGTGAAATGTTACAATTTGATAAACTTTAAAAATATATATTTTTTATAGTTAAGTGATTTGTTATCTCAAATTAATGGTAATTAATTTATTATGATAGATTTTATTGATGAAGTGTTTCGGATGCATTTTTAATTTTATTTGAATAACTCGACGAGTTATTATAATAAAAAGTTTCCGATTCACAGCGCCTATGATACTACCCTAAAACAATAGCGTTCGAAGTTATTTTCTGACACTTCAAGCGCAAATGTTCACTCAGTGAATTAAAAAATAGTTCAATAATCTATTTTCCATATCTTGATTAATTCTTTTTTAATCTAAACTACTTTGAATTAGTTTCAATTACTCTATTTAAACTATTTTCATTATTGGCAAGGCTACGTCTTACCCTAATTTTTTATACTTTCTGAACGTTTTTGCTAAGATATGAAATATATTATAATTGTTACTAGAAAATCTTAGTTACATGTATTTTTTGAATAAATGTACAATTAGTTGTTAGTATATTTGTAATACTTAAATTATTAACTTTCCGTAGGTAAGTTATAGTAATCGCAAAAGAATCGAAAATGAAAATATTTGCATATCTATACGTTTCACAGGTTTCTGAATATTTTGGTATACCTTAGAAAAAATCTATGTGTGTGTATATATGTGTGTTTGGATACAATATTTCGTCCACAATTTCGGGCGCACAAATCAACCAATTTGAATGATTCAAAAACCTTCGATTCCTACTGAAGACAGATCCAGTCGTTTCAAAGATACAGGGCAAAAAGTGCCAAAAACGGTAATTCAGTTTTTGAAAGAATGGAGTACCTGATTTAAAAAACATTTTACTGGTATTGACAAAATGAAGAATTGATGATTTTTGGTAAGGCAGGTCTAGCGATTTTGGAGATACAGAAAAAAAAGTAAAAAAAAGATAGTTGGCGGTTTAAAATGATCATTAGACATAGTACTAATTTCGTTACAATTTTTATGGGCTCCGTACTAAGATTTTTTAATTTTTAAAGTTTACTTATACTATTCAAGCAAATTTCAAAATTTTCAAAAATATACAAAGTTTTATACTGCAAATATAAATTTCAAATATTTTTTATGCATTTACCATTACAATAATAAATTTGTTGTTGCAATTGTTGCAATACCCAAAAAGCATATTAAAATATAAATTACTATTGAATGATAAATACAAGCTCATTATAGTTCAACAATGGATAAATAGTCGTAATTTTTTTGCAGATTAAATTTTCTTAAAGTAATGACGTGAATGTACATAACGCACATTTCATCGAGTGAGAATACTATATTATTTTTCTTCATATTCGGGTGGATTCGGAGAACAGAAAATAAGAAATTTTTGGTAAATATATATTTACAAATATAAATTTGTAAATTTGGAAAGTATGTAATTCTAAATGATGGCATACGGCGCACTTAAAACATACGTTACTGAATTGGCTTTAATTGTAGCGAATAAGAGTAATTGATTCTTAATCGTTTTGAGAATTACACATGCTTTTTATGAAGGAACATTACACCTACACACGCAAACACACACACACACACACACACGTATATATATATATATATATATATATATATATAAATAAATATAGGGTAGAGCGAGGCTTGAAGGTCCGCGGGTACAAAGGTCTACCAGCGATATCTACAAAACTATTGAAGTTAAGAATTTCTTAATAACAATATTTGAAAGTAGAGAGAAAAAATGTATAACTTTTCATAACCTTGATTCTTTCGACTTTGTTATTAGGAGATAAATGGCAATTTTCAAAAATCTATAACAAAAGTATGAAAAGTATGGTTATAGATAGTTAATAGTTAATAAAGTTAGTAATCTTGTTATTATTTCATAAAATTTCTTCAAAATTGAAAATAAGACATTGGATCTGTTTACCTGTTGGCTGTGTCATTTAACCCCGCCTATGGGGTAAGGAGGATCAGGTAAAAAAACATATTTCTACAATGATAAATCAGCTGGGTGTTTTACTCCTTTCTAATATAGTCAGATAGTTATTTGTTTGATATATGGTATTTGAAATGATGTAATTGCGATTTGATTTTCACAATATAATTGCTCAAAGTCAAATCGGATCTTTGTGCCCCGCCCTACTCTATATATACATATCTTAGAGCGGGTCGATTTGTATGGATCAAAAAAGTCGCTTAGGCACATATAATTTTCTGGTACTAGAGAACAAAATAAGATGCTTTGCTGAAGAAACCACACCTCTAAAATTAATTCTGATGGCCCGTGCAATTACCCAAAAATAAGGGTTGAAATTTAAACTATGTATATATTTATTTAAATATATTTGAGATGTTCTCCGATTCCTCAATATTGTTTCTATGTATAGCTGAATATCGCATGTCTGATTATAGTTCTCACCTAACATATTTTATCTGCATATATTCGAACAGACACCAACCTAGTACTCTATATTAGAAAATACACATGTATCTGTAAATTTAGATATGAATGCCACTTGTAGTAGGCTTTGGAAATATAGGCCAATAGGCAGAAATAAGCGATGTTCAAAAATCAATCAATTTAATCATATGATTGGTATAATTTGCATATTAAATATGTTTCACAATATAATATAATATTTTTATATTTATATATTGGTTCAAACTTATTATTTTTTATGCTATTAACATACAATGTGGATTGTTAAAATCAATTCAATATTCATCACTTGATATAGATATTTAGTTATCTCTGTAAAAAATGCACCCTAAGTTGATAATTTTCATAACTCTACTAGCCAATTGATTCGCACGGTCTGTATAAATATGAAAATATAAATGAATAAAATCTATATGAATTCCTAAATGATGAAATCTACAATAACTTTTAATTGCTGGTAAAACCGGCACATTTCTTCTTATATATATATATATATATATATATATATATATATATATTTATATTTATATTTTAATACACAAGTCCTGGATTTTTTCAATAAATTGATATATGTTTCTTTTCCGAACAATAAATTTAATAAATAACAAACAATTTGTTTTTTGAAGATGTTTAATTACGACCTTTCGGAACTACCATCATGAGATACATTCCATCATCAGGTTTTTCCTTTCAAAAACTGTATTTAATTTGAAATTTAAAACTATAATTCGCAGAAAGATCTAACATTTACAAAATAAAAATATCCATAGAATAGGCTACAACACCTTAAATAAAAGTAGGTCACACTTACGTGTAATATAGCAATAATACGGAAGTTTTCATTAGCACTTGTTCAATTCAAGTTTTTGATTGATTTCTATAATATGAACTTTGTATGAAACAAACATTAGAAGTTAAATTTCATTGAAGTGTTATGTTAATAATTTGAGGTTACTCATTAAATCTATATTCTAAAGTTCAAAAATATACTTATTAAAACTCAAAATGTTTTAATTGAATTGTTCGATGGAAAGATAATAAAGATTTTAAATAAATATTTTTAGATTATATCTATATTAAGTTGTTCGAAAAACGGTTGTGCCAGGCATGTGGTAATCGAATCAATTCATTGTCAGATATTTTATATAAATTTAATGATTGTCCTTCTAGAATAGCCGCTTCTCAATAAATTAAAAAGCTACCAATTAGTATGAATAATGTATATTAAAGATCTTAAGTCAAAATAGTATAGCATGATTTATAGAGTGAAATTAGACGATAATCAATTTAGAAAATGTTCCACCAGCCCATTCTATATTAATGTTGATTTTTTTTTCTATATATGTGCGTAATGTTTAGTAGCAATAATCCAAAATAATTATTAAATTAATACTCACATCGTACACCTTTATTCTGTCTTGACAGCTCCGTAATTGGGCCTCAAGAATTCCAACATCTTGTTGTAAATTTACTATTTGTCTTCTTAGTTCTAAATTTGCGTCTCGACAAAGTTCTAAATACCTTCTTTGCGAAACATTCTAAAATCATATTTGTAATTATTATGTATTCCAGCGAAAATTCAAGTTATTGTTGAATATTAAGAACATATTAACAAACATTATCAATTTTACTTGTGACTGTTTTCAATTTTGTTAATATATTCTTATGAAGCAACAAATAATGTCTTACCTCATTGATAGCCTCCATGAACTGTTCTTCTAACACTGATATTTGAGCTTTTAATTGACTAACTAATATGCTATTTTTATCAATCTATAAAACATAATAAATGTAGAAGTTTTTAGTTACCAGCAAATTAATTATTTTATTACTCTTCAGACACCATGCATCTGGACAAATTTCAAAAAAGCTTTCTCAAAAGCTATTTAAGATTTCGAAAGATACGCACATCACAGAACTTTTAGGTAAAAGTTCACTTTTTTATTTTTTTTATGTATTATACTCCGGAATTTTAATAAATCTATATTGTTCATAGATATTTGCATCATTATATTTAGGTTCGACGTAAGACTACACTTAAATTTTTAATTATTTGAGTAAATTATTTTATAAATATAGTTCACTTCCAAAAATTAAAACAAAGGCAAATTAATCCAAATAAATATCATTACTGAAAATGAAATATTTTTAAAACAAATTGTAAATAAATTTGTATAACATTTTTTTTATTTTTTTCATTTTCACTTACTTCTTGTGCGTCTTTTGTTGTATTTGCTCTTAATTCATTTAGTTCGAAATTAGAGCTTTTCAAACTCTCCTGTAGACACAAAGTAGATGCAATTTGCTTTTGTAACTGCAATGAAATAAATATTTTTTTTAATTTAATAAAAACAATATACATTGCGTAAAATCACGCAATTCTATGTCAGGCATTAGAAAATAAAAATTTCAATATGAATTATAAAAAAAATATGATAATACAATAAATAACGTTTATTGTCTGTCTGTAACAAATGTTTTGAAAATTAAACAGTTTTTAAACCATATATTTAATTGTATTTGAATTATCAAATGTACCTGTTCTCTAAATTTTTGAGCTATTTTATCAGAAAACTGCACTGCTTGTTCCAGTTGTTCAATTGTGCCCTTATTAAGCTCTAATGCTCCTTTTAAATTGTCTATCTGTAAAAATAATCAGAGTAGATGCAATTTAATATCAAACTTTCTAAACAATAATACCTTTCTACGAAATTTATCACTTTGAATGAATATTGATACATAATAATAATAAATAATAAATAAATTCAACATTAAATCTTTAATATTTATCTTTATTATTATTCGTTTTGCTATGTATTCCCTTTTTAATCAATTCCGTATGATACGTTGTCTGTGTTAAAATAACAGTTTTATTATTTTTGACTTTATTAACAATTTTGGTTTTACTATTATGACAAAGGATAACTCTTTCAAAAGACAAAGTATATGAATGTTAGTAAAAATGATGTTCGGCAATATAATAATAAAATGAAATTCAATTTTATCAAATTTTTTTTTCTTATTACAAAATTTATAGAAATTTGATAATTTTTTGTAAAGCTTTTTAATTGTTTTATAGCAGAAAATGCTGATAAGCATGTGGTAAAATAGTTGATTATAAATTAGTAGATACCCCCAGTGATGTATCTATTAGAGCTAATTTATATTATAAGAAAAAAGCTTTTGAATGATGTATTTATCAATCAAGTCGATATTAATAATATGTATATATATGCAGAATAAAAAGATGCACCACTGACAGTGATAACTCAAAAACAAGTTAAGTTAAGTTAAGAAATTGTCAACAACAATATTTGAAAGAAGGAAAAATATGTGTAATTAGCCTTAGCTTCAATTTAAGCATCTTCACTATTAGGAGATAAAAGGCCCAGCTTGAAAATCTATAACAAACGTATTTTCTTTCTTTGTTAGTTTTTTTGGTTGTGAGCACTGTTGTTTAGCTTACGAGACCTCAATTATTAATAATTTTTGGGGTACGTTATTTTTTATTAATAATTTTAGGTATACGTTATTTAATTGTTTTATAAGATGTATTGTTAATTTTAAGTTAGATTAAACAGTATTTTTAAATAACCTTTATAAAAGCTTACATGTGGGTGGAGTTCAAAGAGATCAATTGGCAAAAGTAAAAATAATAAAAAATAAGTAATTAAAAAAGTAAATCAAGTTCATAAGAGATAAATTAAATAAATAGTTATTGAAAAATCGCAAAAAACACATTTCTTTATTGATGAATTATCAAGGAGTTTAATTAAATGTAGTCAGATAGTAGATATATTTTGCCCTATATGATATCTTTCATGCATTATAACGATGCAAAATATATCACATTATGGGCATACATAGTTTATCAAAACGCACTATCATATTAAAAGTATTAAAACAGGAAATGTAAACGACCTCATTTTGTCGATCCTGTCGATCATTTAGAACATCTTCATATAGTTTTTTCAACAACTGGATTTCTTCTAAATTCGTTTGTGCTGTTTCCATTTCCAGAGTTATATTTTTCTCTTTGTGTTGTGCCTGCAAATCAGGAATAAAATAAACAATATTTGCTCTTTACATAGATAACACTTGCATTTATGCATTTACTTTATTACTTATAGCAAATTTTAATATATTTTTTTTAATGTAAATTTAGAATTCAATTAAAATTATTTACTGAATGTAGAGATTTGTGTTCGTTGTTTGAATCTGATATTTTTTTACTGATGAGTTTAAAATTTGTTTTTTTATATAAAAAATATCCTTGATTAACCCTTTGCACCTTGAAAAAAATTACATTATAAAACTTCCAATCATCAAAAAAAATTTTATATAATGAAAAAAATTTCATTGAATTAAATAAAAGTAATAATAAGTGTATAAAAGTAATAAAGGTGAAACCAATTATTTCATTAATCAAATGATTTATTCCCTTTGCATCTTGATATAAATAAAATGTAGAAAATCCAATTTTTGATCCAAAAACATTAACAATCAAGAAAATTCTATGGAGTCTTAATAAATTGCGCATGAACAACAAAGTTAAAGCAATATTTTTATTCAAATTAATCTTAATAATAAATTAATTTAAATCAATTAATTCATCCCAAAGTCTGTATAAGTTTCTTTAAAATAACTATTGATGTACTATCGGCAGTCAAAAATAAATTATTGAACCTAGATGCTAAAAATGACATGATTTTTACTAGTGCATTTTAGTAACAATCAGTTCAAATGTATTTTGCACGCACTAGATTCAATGTCCGAGTTAGAAACATTTGTGAGCGAAATGCTTCACAAAGTGTTATTTTTAGGTTTTTATTTTTTAACTCTAGCTTTTTCAATAATAAAATGAACCGATATTTTATAATCCTGAATAAATGCGCTAACTTTTTATGAGACTTGCCAACACACTAACTGTTGTACATTTTTTTGAAGGAGGGTCTCTCAAAGTTTACCTTTTTTAATACTATTAAGTTCATAGTTCAACAAAAAGTCTTATTTCTCAAAACCTTAGTGCAATTGTGTTATTATTTTTGATAATGATCCCAGAATTTTTATTCAAGGTTACGGTTCCAAAGTTTAAATAATCAAAATAATAAACATCAACCACAAAAACCAAAAAATGGTTATTATTTCACCAAAGTTTTAGGTTGTACTTAAAAGCTCAAAATTTCCAAACGACGTGAGATAATTTTTATTTCTAAATTATTTCAGTTAAGGTCAATGCCATCATCTTGTTTCAGTTTGACGTTAAGTTCTGGGACACCCTATATAGCATACCATTTTTTTATTTTCGAAGAATCGTCCACACTTCATATCACATAAATCTTCAGAGTCGCCATCACATAGTGTTTCAATATCTTCATCAGAAGAACTTTGGGTCCGATTCAACTATAAGAAAAATATAAAAAATATAAATAATTGTTAAATTATAAACACCTTTTGTACATACCAGAAATGCTGTTTATGGTATGTAATAGAAAATTACTAGAAGAGGTAATATAAAAGCATAATTATTAGACAAATAGATAGATTTATCTTGGCTCATTTTTTTGCAGTCAAATTTATATATGCATAGAAAATAAAGGTTTGTTTTTATAAGTAATTTTGAAAACTAGAGAGTTTGTTTGTTAGTTAATTATGCCAATTTTATTTATGTTTTATATTAATTCAATGACTAGGGTAAAGCGGGACATAAAGGTCTAATTTAACTTTAAGTAATTATATTGTGAAAACCAAACTAATTACGTTACAACAAAAACATGTATCAAACAAACATCGTGGACTATCTGATTATGTTCAGTAAAATTCACAGTCAATTCATTACGTAGAAATGTGTTATTTTCTATTTTTCAAAACTTGTAAAATTTGTAACCTGGTCCTTTTTACGCCATAAGTAGGGTTAACTGGGACAGCCAGAGCGTAAAAAAGTCCAATGTCTTATTATAATTTTGAAGGAATTTTACGAAATAATAGCTACATTATTCAACCAATGTCAAATATAAATTTATGAGCATTTTGAGTTTGATGGCTGGTTTACATCCTTTTTTCTCTACATTCAATATTCTTAATTTTACTGCTTTTTGAGATATCGATGAACCTTTTTTCCCGCGGACCTTTAAGCCACGCCCTACGCTTATTGATACAAGCATTTATAATAGTTGAAATTTAATCATATTACAAAAGTTTTAATAAATAATAGTTGAGGTTCAATCGATTAATTCATTTATAATATAATCGTAAAGTAATTGTAAAATCTAAGATCTGTGAAATTATTATGCATATCTATATATTAAATACCTGTTCATAATTATATTAATACAATTTATTAATAACAACTCTCTTCTATGAGTGAACATCTTTAGGTTTACCAATGAAAGGTATCTTTTTTTAGTACACAATTGAATATTTTCTGCTAATAATTGGGTTAATAATATTGGGGAATTTTCGAACCTGCTTTACTATTGATTTATAGGTTTACAATTACTTATAGATACAAGTTTTAGAATAAATTATGAAAAAAATATGTTTAAACTAGTTAGTTGTTTAGACAGTGAATTTATTATAACGATGTCTAATAATCAATAATGAAAATACACGATATAATGCATATATAGCTAGAATGTCAACGTTCAACCATTTTCAAAAATCAAAACATTTTTTATAAAATAAGTAAAAAAGAATGATTCTGCTCAAGGTAATGCATCGATATAAATTACAAAATTACTACTATAAATATGATATACTAATTAATTTAATTTGCTTTAATGTAACAATGCTGAGATTTGAATTATATCTATTTTTGCACCTACCTCTATAGCTGAATCGTACGATTCGGATTTCTCAACCATTATAATTCCTTTGAATATACTTATTTGATTGATAATAACATTTTAATCACACACAAAAATATAGTTTTAAATCTGTTTCACTGAGCTTATATCATATTAAAATATATAATATGATATTATTTTTAAAAATATCAAAACATATTATTCCAATTAAACTAGAATATAACCGTGTAAAAATAAATTATATAGTTAAAACAATTTAAAATGTTTTTTCAATTAAACGATTTCCCATAAAAACAAATCATTCCAAATAAACACCACGGTCTTAAACAACTTGAATCACTAATGCTTGTTTATTATTCAACACATCTTTCTAAGTTAAACAAACGACGGAAAACGAGTAAATATTTACTTTTAAATCTCTTTAAATTTTTTGATGTTAGCTTATTTAACTGGTTACAGTAACGGTTACAGGTTATTTTGTATGAAAAATGAGAAAAACACTAATAGCGTAATTTACTGCGGTTACATGTGAGTTTAAACTCAGACTGTCAGCATCCTCTTTGAGGCTTCCTTGCTTTTGCTTCCTATCGAGATACGCGGATGCAGTGCCGGTCAATTGTAAGGAAAAAGCAGGCTAATATATTTCTCAAAAGACAATAACACATAAATGATACAGAAATAATTATAGTATATATAATAATATATTTCTTTCGAATTTTTATTGAATCACTTCAGTCAGCTAATTTAAATATTATATTAAATCAGTATAGTTAGGGGTACAAAGATCCAATTTGAATTTGAGCATTTATATGGTGAAAACCTAACCAATTACATGACGACAAATACAACATATCAACATATCAAACAAACAACTATCTGACTATGTTCAGTAAAACTCCCACCTATGAAGCAATTTGTTTTTTTTCATAAATTTGTCACCTGATCCTTTTTACCCCACAAGATGGGATAAATTAGGACGGCCAGGGGGCAATGTTTTATTTTTGATTTCAAAGAGATTTTGCGAAGTATTAGCTACATTATTTAACAAATCCAAAATATAAATTTCATGGGTACATTTTTTCCAAAGATAACATAACAAAGATGATCAGGTATTTCGTCAAAAATATTCATCAGCAAATTTAGAATTTAATAATATTTATATAATTTATCTTTTGTAAACTTGCTTTTTAACTTAATTTTCTATTTTATTTATTTTTTATTATGTTTAGTTGGTCCTTATTACCCCACCCATGTCTAAGCTTTTATAACAGTTATATACTGTTAAGTCAAATTTGAAATTACCAATACAACTTATAAAATAATTAACTAACGTGTACTTAAAAATTATATTTTTAATTAAGGTCCTGTAAACAGAGCTCACTATTAAAAAAACCAACAACGAAATAAAATACTTTTCTTATAGATTTTGAAACATTGCCGTTTATCTCCTGATATCGATGAGTTAAATTTGGTTGAAATTTAGATTTAATTACAATAAAATATAAATGCTAATATTACCATTAAAACACCATCCCTATGATAACAATATGATAAGATGAGAAACTAACATGATATTTCTGAATAGTAAAATCTTACCAGTAATCTAGTGCAAAATAATTTATACTACTTTAAGGAATAAAATGACTTCTTTCGACAAAATATTACATTTTTTACATTTTGCAATCAGTTATTAAGAATGATTTAAGGATAATTTATCAAAGATGTAAGCACAATTTTTTTTTATATATGATTTATTGGCTTTATAAGCTAGTACATTAGCCATATACTAAATTACATAATATCTACACTATCTCAAGTCTAGTTTTACGTATATATCATTGTTTTATGTATATTTTAGCACAATTTTTGTTTGATCTTTTAATTGTCTTGTGATCAAAGCTAGCAGACCACTAATAATTCTGTCATAGAAGTTATTAAAGTCAATGGCAACATTATATATGATTGATTTTACGTTTTTTTTCAGATTTGTTTACCATATGATTGTGTAAGATTCTAGCTTTCATTAACGTGTTTGTTAATTAATTAATTTGAACTCGTGGTAGTTTAATTTAATTTAATTATTATTATTATACATAAAATCATAATAATCCTGAATATTCTAGCTAATCGAAAATTAAAATATATTATATAAGACTCTTCTAATTTGTGTTCCGGTATTTCTTATTTAAAATGTAAACATCTATTGCTATCATATATCATGTGCCAAAACATTGCATTTTGAATACTTGGCAAAGAAAATCAAAACAAATTTTAAGTGCATATAATCTGTCAATTAAGTTCGATGACAATAATATGTGGAGATTCATTGTCGAGAACATTTCACTATTATCTTTATATTATCTTGCTGAATCATTTTTAGTTTTCTGAAATATTAAACAATCTTGTATAATATTCTGATCTGATCTAATGTAATATTTTGATATTGCAAAAATGTGTAGAATAAAAATTTGATACTTTTTCTTTGAATTAAATATCTTAAATTATATTATATTCTTGTGCCAGTTAAATGAAAAGTAATATAAAAAATATGAGAAAAATTGATACTAAATTTAAGATATCATAATATATTTCGGACTGTAATTTATATTCGAGCCTTAAAATTAATATATGCCAACATAAAAATGTCGAATCTGGATCGAAAACTTTAATTGATCATATTTTGAATGAGATTTGATGTAAATTAATTAAATGTGCATGAAAAGTTTATATATACCACTACGTTAATAATTAGAAAATATAACGAGACAGTTTACAATAAGAAAAACATCAATTTATTAATTTAATCATGAAATGGTAAATCGAATTTATGATAAAATGGTTGAAATCATTTATTGAAATTCCCGATTTCAATTCAAATAAATTAAATAAATCATTTCGAAATAAATTATGTCAATTGATTTGTTTTGAAATAAATTTAATTATTAAGTTATATAGTAAATCACATTTAATTTCAACGAAGCTGATGATTAATTTGTCATTCGACGCCAAAGGCATGTGATTTCCCATCCCAGTGCGTACAAATTCTTTGAAAAATATGTATTTATTTAATTCTTTTTTGAATCCATAAATATTTAGGATTATTACAAAATGTACATGAGGTCATTCACTGTTTACCTCTATTATATATATGAAATAATTCGTCGTACAGTGGCGCAGTAGACACCACGGTGCTCAGAAATTTCGCGTTTATTATTAGATCATCACCGCATTGCATCGAGTCGCACCGTCCTAAATCTATTTCTAGAAACGAGTCGCCCATT
>NW_020537909.1:0-20683 GCF_003426905.1 Ctenocephalides felis | reverse complement strand
TCTATCAGGAGCAGCCAAAATTGGCCAAAATCGTGACTTTCAAATGCAATTTTAAGGCACTTAATGAATGAAATTAATAATTTTAATTAATGCTTTGTGTAGACTAAAGTACAATCTTTATACCAAACCAAAAAAATACAAATTTATCATCGTCTTCATAGTTAAAATCAGCTTCAAAGTTGGCAATTTTTCAAGCTTCAATTTGGTACCAAGGGCAGAAGAATTTTTTTTTCCAAAAACTGATTGCATATTCGGAATCAGCGCCTCGAAAACTATCAGAATCGGTCAAAACATTTTGAAAATCGCGAAAAAAATTTTAATTTCATTAGTAAAATTTGGTTTTGCTACCAATGATTTCGATTTTTCGCAGCGGTATGTGGATTTAACCAAAAACGGATAATATTTTCGAAATCAGCGTCCAAAAAATTAATCAAAACCAATCAAAAACATTTTGAAAAATCGCGAAGAGAAGCCGATTTTTTTAAAAAAGAAATCGATTTTGCAACCAAAGATTTCGATTTTTCGCGGGGTGTGTGTGGGTTTATCCAAAAATAGATAGCATTTTTGAAATCAGCGTCCGAAAATCTTTTGGAATCAGTCAAAATATTTCCAAAATAGCGAAAACAAATCTATTTTTTGCTAAAATTCCGATGTTGCAACCAAAGTTTTTGTTGTTTTCCAGTGGTACACGCCTTGAAAGCTCATCAAACAGGATAATTTCGTCCTTGGCGTAATAAAAAATCATCCAAAAACTTTGTCCAATAAGTTCTTGATCATATTTTTTTTTTAGTATAGGGGAGACCCAGATTTTATGGTTCCTGTACCTATAAGTGCATAATCAGTTAAAACAATTTGAAAATCGCCAAAAGAACTAGATTTTTTTGAAAAAAAAATTGACATTGCAACCAAAATTTTGATTTTTTTGCAAAAGTATATGGATTTATCCAAAAACGGAGAGCATTTTTAAAATCAGCGTCCCGAAATTCTTTTGGAATCAGTCAAAACAATTAAAAAATCGCGAAAAGAACCCAATTTTTTTATAAAATTTTGAGGTTGCAACCTCATTTAAGATTTTAATATCTTACAGAGGTGTGTAGATTTATCCAAAAACGTATAATATATTCAAACTCAGCTCCGCAAAATCTATCAGAATCAGTCAAAACATTTTGAAAATTGCGAAAACAAAATCAAATTTTTGATAAAATTTCGAGGTTGCAACCAAAATTTTAATGTTTTGCAGAGGTGTGTGGATTTATCCAAAAAACGGATAATATTTTCAAAATCAGCGCCTCAAAATCTAACAGGATCAGTCAAAACTCCGAATAATCTAACTTAAAACAATTTTTAATATAGAATAATGTCGCAATCGTATGAACTACAACAGACAAGTTAAAATAAAAACTTCACAAAATAACTACTACATATGAGCAAAATTGTTTACAAGTTTTTTGGATATTCTCAAATTTATTAAAAATCAGAATTTGAGTATGAGCATATTTCACACTGAAGAAAAAACTATGTAAAAATCCAAGTGTATTGGTACGTAGAAAAACAAAATAAATGCTTCAAATTATAGTCACATTATTAAAAATATACAAAATATTAAATGATTGCGGTTTATTTTGTTTGTCTTTTTATATAATCGCGATTGTTTAAACAGTAGTAGGAGTTCCTTAATCGCGCTTCATTTTGAACCTCATATTATACATCTATATTTACTATATTGTATTCAGGGTATATCAAAATAAAGTATATGAATGAAAAGCTCGTGCACTTTAGTACGGATTCCAAAAAATAGAATTTTTCAGCATGCATACTTTCTAAACAAATTAAAAGGTTATACTACAATTATATGCACATCACAAAAACAAACTGAATATTATTAATGATATAGCAATAATTCAATTTGAAAGCATACTCTATCAATTTGTAATAATATGTCGTCACTGCCAAACCCATTTATATCAAAAGCATCAATAAATTGAATCATACTTGAAAAGAAAAAACAACTAGTTGGTATTGGTATTTTGCCTTGAACCTGAACTTCCCAAAATGTATTAATAGTCGATTTAATTAATAAAAAATAAATTAACTCATGAGTGATTAAAATTATCCGAGTGGATTTATTATACATAACGACACGTTAACCCGGAGTATTTTCTAAAAGCACATTTTCAAAAATCAACAATTTTTTTAATTGAACCAGTTTCCGTAGTACTCTATCGTTATACTAAGTAAATCATCTAATTTTAATTTTAACAAACGTCAACAAACTACTCATTTTCTCAAACTTTGTTGAATTTTTAAAATTAAACTACTTGTCGTAAGACCGTACGTAATATTTCGGTAAGTTCTATACGGCCATGATATATATCACCAAAAAAAGTTTCATAAAAATCGACTTAAATTTCTTTTTCAACAGTTAATTACAAGAAAACGGTTCGGTAGATTTTTCCCTAAAACTAATCAGTATCATTCTCAACTAATATCTTTCGAAAAGTTTTTGATTTTTTAAAATCGATTCGGTAGTATGAGCTTAAATATGGACGAAAGGTTTACCACTTTTTTCCAAATTACAAGGAAACGACTTGGCAGATCGTCGCACAAAACTGACGAACAATAGTCTTCATTGAGATACATCAAATGGCTTTCAAATTTCTGAAATCGGTTCAGGCGTTTTTGAGAAAACGGCGACCAAAGGTCTAATTTTGACAAATGCCAAAAAAAACGATACTAATTTTTGCAATCTTTGACGAATTTTTAAAATTAAACGACTTGTCGTAGGGCCGTAATATTTTAGTATGATCTATAAGACTATGGTATCCTACCGTCAAAAAAATAATAATAAAAATGGTCTAAAAAATTTTTTTAACACGTTATTACACGAAAACGGCCCGGCCGATCTCTACCAAAAACTAATCAGCACGATTCCCAACCAATATCTTTCGAGCGGTTTTTGAATTTTCAAAATCGTTTCAGAATTGCGGGCTAAAACGTAGACAAAATTTTTTTCACAGTGACAAACAATAATCCTCATCGAGATACATCGAATGGCTTTTAAATTTTTGAAATCGGTCCAGCCGTTTTTGAGAAAACGTCGATTTTCGGCAAAAAATCTGTTCACACACACACATACTTTTTCCAAATTTGGTCTCATTCGATTCAGAATGGCTTGAAACGTCGAGAAAACATAAAATTACCAAATCGGATTTTTGAAGAAAACATAAACTTCTCCTTCGGGAAGTTAAAAATATTTCGAACCGACTTCCTTTTACTGCCTCAAATGTGTAAACATAATTAACACAATCGTGAAATTGACAATTTTGCAAAAAATGTGTTATTCGATTTAACTATAACTTATTCCTTATTAATACTAAGAATAAGTAAAAGTGTATATGTATGAACTCACCGAGCTACCCGCAACGTGGCCGAGTGGCTAAGAGCTCAACTCGCAAATGCAGAGGTTTCCGGAACGAATCCCGCTCGAACGCACTAAGCAAACTGCATGCAAAAGTAAATTTATGTAGACACGAATTAGTTCAAGAACAAAAAAAATAAAACATTTAATAGTGAAAAAGACTTACCAGAAGAGTATTCTGAAGCAGACCACAGTGACGGCGATATGATTACGACTGATGCGCTGGCCAAAAACTCGGATTTAAAAATTGTTGTTTAAATTAAATGACATCATTCGTGCTATTTCGTTTTTATTCGAATTATAGTCGACGTGTTACGGTGCAAAATGATGAATAACTAGATGTTTACTTATTTCGCCGACATCTATGCGAGGAACACATCATTGCAACAGTTGAAGATACGTTAAATTTTCAAATATTAATTGAATTTACAAGTGACCCAAGAAAACATATAAAATCTTTTATAAAAATTATAGATAAATTTTTGGTTATCACTTTCCAATATCTTTGAATATATTATATGAAAATAAAACATCAAAAACTTAGTGAAAAAACTAATAAATAAATATAAAACGGCAAAAATTGATATGCACAGAACAGAAGAATGATTCCAATTTTACCAAAGCTCTAGTTTATATTTAAATGCTTTTCAAACTGAATTTTTTCTAATTTATTTCAGGACAATTACGGTGAACTCACCGTGTTTCGGCTTGACATTGAGTTCCGGGACAACTTGTATTTATGTAATATATATATATATATATATATATATATATACATATATATTACATATATATAAAGTTATTTAGATGTCATTGTGACAGTAATAAAAACAAATATGCATTAATTAAAATATAAAATATAAAATATAGGCATAACTTTGGGCTTTTTATTTATAATGGCAAGGTATGAATATTCGAATGTGAATCCTTTAAGATAAAATAATAATATTCATTATTTGCAGCCAGAATGATATGATAGCTAAAGAAAATAATGATATTTTATTGAAAAATGATCCAAATAATAGAACACCCGCTCACGTGAAACATGCACCAGTACTATGCAGTATTTCTCTTAAAGCCCAAGTCAATTATGAAAAATTTCTCGACATACTAAAGGACGAATTTGAGAGAAAACGAGAAAGTAAAATTACTAGACCTGAAACATTAGAAAATTTTGAAATCCTGCAAATGATTGGCGAAGAAAGTGCTTCAGTTCGAATCGTAGGCGTTAATATTATTATTTAATTAATATAATCAAAATATAATAGAATATTTCAGTCGCTAGGTAGATCTAAGACGAACAACATATACTATGCATTTAAAATATATCTAAAGGAAGCGATTATCAAATCAAAAACTAAAAAGCAATTATTATCTGAGAAACGATTATTGCAAGCATTTCATTTTCCGTTTGTAATAAATTTGGAATTCTGCTTTAAGGATAATAACTATATTTATATGGTTATGCCGTTTATGATTGGTGGAGATTTATTTTCCCAGTTAAAAAGGTATTATAATAAATATATATATATATATATATATATATATATATATATTTGGGTTTTAAGATCGGGCGTTACATGAACAAAAACTTGAATGAATGTTTTTGCCCGTAGGGTAAATTAATCTTTCAAATATCGAGAATAAATTTTCTTGCAGATTTCTACCTTTCAGAGCTTTCTGAACATTTTAGCTTACCACAGAAAAAATGGATGTGTGTGTATATGTATGTATGAAATTTGAATTGAATGTTTTTGCCTGTAGGGTAAATTAATCTTCCAAATATCGAGAATAAATTTTTTTGCAGATTTCTACCTTTCAGAGCTTTCTGAACATTTTAGCTTACCACAGAAAAAATGGATGTGTGTATATATGTATGTATGAAATTTGAATTATTCAAAAAACATCAGATACCTAATTATCAATTTGCCAAGGAACGATGCCATGTACCACTAGTTTAAATTTATTTGAAATCCATACCAATAATAATAAACTAATCTGAAAACACAATTTGGCTTACAATATTACAAATAATGAAAATAATACATATTATATTCCTCCATGGGTTTAATTAATTCTAATATAAAGATAGCAAATTGGTTTTATTGGTTTATTACTATTATTTTTTAATTAAATTGTTACAAATTATTTACTAAGGTTAATTGTTATAGCTGATAGTATATTCCACCAATTGGAGGCTAGGATGTCAGCCGAAACATTTTTGTATTGTTTAAAGAACACCCGGTCTTTAAACCTATCTAATATATATCACATCAACATCAAATTCGAGATTATTAACATAAATGTTTATTTCATGTATTCAATCAGACTTGGCAGATTCAACGAAAATCAAGCAAAATTTTATGCATCACAAATAATATTAGCCTTAGAATATCTTCATCACATGGGTGTAATACATAGAGACCTTAAGCTGGAAAATATTCTGGTTGATAAAAATGGATACCTAAAATTAACTGATTTTAGTTTCAGTAAAGTAAGAAAAAAAATAGACTAAATTTTATAAAACTGTAAATGAATTATATTTATCAGAAATATAAAATATAGCATTGAACAAAATTCTATTATATCCTAATCTATTATTACCTCGGCTAGATAACAGACGATCGCACTGCAACTTTCTGTGGCACACCTGAATACATAGCTCCAGAAATAATCATGGGAAAGACTTATGGAAAGGCAGCAGATTGGTGGTCTTTTGGCGTTTTGCTGTATGAAATGGTATCAGGTCATACACCCTTTTATGCAAACGACACAATGAAATTATATGAGAAAATTGTACAAGGCAAATATAAATTTGATGAACACATTGGGAATGATATCAAAGACCTCATACGCAATATTCTGCAAACGGACCCTAGCAGGAGGTAATTTGACTCAAAGATTAGAAAGTTAAAGGAACAATCTTTTATAAATTATTAATTATTTTAAGATATGGAAACTTGTACAGTGGTATATTAGATTACAAACATCATAGATGGTTTCTTGGCACAAATTGGACTGCAATGTTAAATCGCAAAGTAGAAGCTCCTATAATACCCAAAGTAAAGGGACCAGGCGACACAATCTATTTCAATAAATACCATGAAGTACCACTTAAAATATCACCAGAGAATCAATATGAAAAGGAATTTGAAGATTTCTAATAATTTTTAATACCCCATTATGATATGAAGGATTTGGTTTCATACTACAACTCTTCATATTAATCTAGTTTTATTTTATCAAAATATACAATGGCAAAAAAAATAAAATTTACACTAACATTTTTAAATATAAAGTAACTTATCCTTATATTTTTCTAATTACATTCAATACACAAATATCTATGAAAATTCACATTCTTTTAAATTTAATTACTGACATTGATGGTGGCTGGCTTGTCAAACTTAAAATATAAAACTAACATATACGGATGTATACAATTATTAATATTGTCAACAAATGATGGCATTAAAGTATTGTCCTATATATAAAGTTTGAAAATTTACATAAAAAATATGAATAATTAAAAAAAAAAACTCTCACTCCCGAAATGAGTGTAAGTATGATGTACATATAATCTATTCATGCAAGTGTATTAGGTGTACGAACTGAGAAATCTGAGAATGTTTTCAAATGTGCTTCAAAGTCGTAGTAGTCACTTAATAAAATTAAATTGTTTAAACTGTTACAGATTAGGCCAAAAAAAATGTTAAAATTTTTTCATTATTTACAGACAAAAATTTATAAAAAGGTTTGCTCAAAAAACTTACTGCAATAGTAAATTTTTATTTTTAAATTGTAAATTATTATATCCTTTTACAATAAAGGTATTTTCTGCAATGATTTCAACAAAGATGTTTTTCAAAATGTTATGGAATTGATTTTAATAATAGGTATTAACATTATTAATTATAATACCACTAACTTGTAAAAATAACTTGTTGAATTATCAGTTGTAAATTTAAAGTATCAGTTTTAAAGTTTATGGTAATAATTAAATTCACAAATAATACTATAGTTTCCTATGATATTCATTATTTCAATTACATTTCAGTTGTTAAAAGTGTAATTATTATTTCTGCAATAAAATGCTTTGCAATACATTCCACCATTTGTTAATCATTTTTCAATATTGCTCATCATATTATTATATAGAAATAAACTAATTATTATAAATACCTAATTTAAAAAATACAAAAATATTTCTTTTAACTAAAATAGACACAGTAATTTAAAATGAGAGTTACTGAGGAGGTGGCTGATAACCATATCCGTACCCTTGCGGAGGCGGAGGCGGGCCTTGTGGACCAGGTGGTGGCATTTGTCCAACTGGTTGTCTAGGATACTGATAGTTTTGCCCTGGAGGCGGATACTGGGATGGTTGCGAATAATTTTGTCCAGGATGTGCATAATGATTAGGTGGAGGTGGGTAATTATTTGATGGAGGACCATAGTTCTGATTTGGAGGAGGAGGGCCATACTGCTGCATTGCAGCACCGGAACTTACAGGTGGCTGTGAGTTAGGCGGAGGCTGATAGGCTGCAGGAGCCGGACTTGATGACTGTGAACTAGGTGGGTAACTTGACTGACTAACTGGAGGTAAGTAACTTCCTGAAGGAGCAGTTGAGCTAGGTGGGTACTGATTGGATGCTGTAGGGGCAGAATTGATAGGAGGACCACTTTGAGCATATTGTAAGTTCTGTGATACTGTAGGAGATGGGGAAGTGAAAGGTGGTGACTGAGCTGATGGAGGACCATATTGCACAGGTCCTGGACTCGGCTGGTTTGCATAACCTTGTTGCCCTGAGGGTGCAGAACTTGGAGGCTGTGTTGTAACTGGTGGAGCAGGTGGTGGGTACCCCACAGGAGCTGGGCCATATTGTTGAGGATAACTCGGATTGGTAGGAGTACCTGGAGGATAAGCACTTTGTCCAGGTGGACCTGCAGGAACTGGACTTCCATAACTAGCTGTTGCTGAATTTGGAGGGCCATAATTACCCCCAGGGTTAGACGGACCATATGCAGCAGGCTGACCTGTGCTCACAGGTGTGTAAGAAGAATTAGCAGGAGGTGTTATTGGCGGTGGCGGGCCATAATTTTGTTGTGCTGGTGGTTGTTGAACAGGCTGATAAGCTGGTCCTTGAGGGCTTGGATAACTACCTGCTGCCTGAGCAGTCGTGGTAGATGTGCTATGAGAATAAGGGGGTTGGGAATTTGCAGGATAGGATTGTGGTTGACCTGCAGGTGGACCCCCATAAGGTTGTTGATTTGGGATTTGGTAATTAGATTGCCCTTGCTGTGGTGGGTATATATTTGATTGTTGATTGTTTGGATATTGTGCAGGATATTGGGAATGTTGATAACTACGATGGGGATAGTTTTGAGGTATTGCATTACTTGGTCTTTGTGGCAAATTTGATACTTGGTTTGGAATACCTGGAGAAGATCGATAAGATTGCTGCGATTGCGGATGATTATATGCAGCTCCAGGCTGACTATTTGGTGGGATTTCACTAGCTGGTGGTTGTCCTTGCGGTGTATTTAGTTGAGAACCATTAGAGCCATGTGGAGGAGGAGGTTGGGGACTAGCACCAGATTGAAGAACTTGTGGAGGCTGTAGTAATATGTTCACTTTCAGATTATAATTATAATTTCAAACTTCATAGCATCAATAAGTAACTTTACAAATATGATTTCAAATGAATGCATAATGAATACAAATTATTTGCTCTACACATAATTAGCATAATAAAAGTACTACTTACAGGCAAAAGCGCTTGTATATTTTGATTTGAATCTGCAATTGATGCTAAATAAACTAAATTCCTATGCAACACCTGTTGGTATTGCACGCATTCATTTGCTTTTCCTTTTGATTGATATTCTTGTATAGTTTGTATTAAATGACTATTTTCGTCAAGCATCTTTTGAATTTGAGCTGGATTTACAGGAGGCCGGTTCCCCCGCTGTACGAACGCCACAGACATATTGATCGAATAAATTAACTTAACTTCAAAATTAAAATTTAATACCACTGATACACGAATTACATTCACAGTTTTATACACAGTCTTATATATATTAACGTAAACTCAAAAATTTCGCATAACCAAGCGAAATCATAATTTTGCTATTACATCGAGTGAAAACTTTTTTTTCTTGTACTCAAATTCACAATTCGACATACACCTGAAGTTTGCAGATTATTCATGAAATAAGCAACTACATTATTAATTTTAAGCAACCAAAGAATATGATATATTACTGTAGTTTCTATCAATGGAATAAGTAGACGTTCCAATAATATATGATTTTATAATTACCGGTAAACTAATGTAAAAATATCGTGCAAAAAAACCTTTCGATGTAGACGTCATTTATGAACTTTCCAAGTTCAATTTTACTCGGTTGGTAACAGTGATAAATATGCCAATGGCGACTTTGGTTGATTTGTGCATTCTTATTTTAATAAATATCTCATTATTTTAATAATTTCAATGTATTTATAAAGTTTTTAATCGATTATAATAGTGAAGTTTATTAATTCATGCAGAAGTTATGAAATAAACTTTGATATGCCCCTTACTGCAGTGTTCTACAGTGGTTTGTAAACAATGTTTTCCCTCCTGCTTAGTTTTGGCATTTGTGCTGTCACTATTTGTTTACTTCTTCAGTAGCGCACGAACAGCTGTGCAATGAGGTTGTAAATGCGTTCGTGTAATTTTTTTTTAATTTCTCTGCGAATTCGCGTAACATAAAATAATTACAATAATGAATGAAATATCTGGAAAGGAAATACCTGGCCCATCAGCTTGGGATAATCCAATGCATACACAGCATGACTTAAACACCTCAATGCTCGGATCTCCCAAAATATCAAATGAAATTAATCTAATGACCTCTCCTAATGCTCCATGCACACCCCAGGGGCCCCCAGCAGTGTCAGTTTTTAATGATGACTTACATCCTGAACTTGTTCATCAGGGTTGGAGAAAATTTTGGTCTAAACGCGAAAATCGACCTTATTTTTGGAATAAATTAACTGGTGAAAGTTTATGGGAGTAATAAAAGCACAGTTCGATCCTATAACAGACCCTCTAGGCATATGCCATGCTGGACCTCAACCAGTTACAACTTCACCCATGGGTCTAAAACGCAGAGCTTCTGAGGATGGTGGACCAATAGCCAAAAAGTTATTTTACCGGGGCCATGGGATTTAGAGATCCCAACAAATGTTATAATTTATGAACGCGCTCCAACTATTGCTCCACATCCACATCCAGAAATTGAGGGTTACCGATGCGGTTTGACATCAAAGCTGAGACAATGTTATCAGGAACTTTGCCAGTCAAGAGAAGGTAGAAAGAAAGAATCTTCCTTTTGCATTCATACCCATCATTCTGCTTCATCATGAAAAAAAAACTTATATTTTTATTAGTGGCATTATCAATAAAACTCTATTCACAAATGTGTTTTCTTTACGTTTATTTTAATTTATTAGTTGTCTTCATCTTCCTTTATAATTTTTTCATTACTTCTGAATAAGTATTTATGTTTAATAATGTTAACAATGTGATATTGAAACTAAAAATTTAAAATATAAATTATAATGAATAAAATAAAAGTTAAGAAGGCTTATAACTTATTTCATTCGATTACAATAGAATATGATATTTTAGTTTTACTAAAGAGTAGAATTCCTATAATGAATAAGTAATATAAAAATTGATGATTTCTTGATATTTTACACAAATCTTAAACAGTAAAAAAATGTTTAATATTTGTTATAACAAAAATAAAATAAAAGGTTAATAAATAAATAAATAAAAGTTTCTTTAAATAAGTCAGTTTGATTCAATTTAGTAGATATTTTAAGATTAAAATTTTTAATTACCTTGCATTCGTTTCTATCTTAGGAATAAATGCACCAAAAGACTCTTTTAATCGATGGTTGATGGAACGAAAAGTAATTGATCGTGGTACAGATCCTTTGCTACCAAGTAACTGCTGCCCAGAACTGTCCATGTCTATGTTTCGAGAAATTATGAATGACATACCTATTAAATTAATAAAGCCTAAATATACTGGAGATGCTAGAAAGCAACTTTCTAGATATGCAGAAGCCGCAAAAAAGATGATAGAATCACGCAATGCTTCACCTGAAAGTCGAAAGGTAGTTAAATGGAATGTAGAAGATACATTTCAATGGTTGCGAAGAACTGTTGGTGCCACACATGATGATTTTCAGGATAGACTTTCTCACTTAAAGGTTAGTTGTATAATTCTCAAACAAGGGTTACAATAAAGTGTTAATGAAAGGAGATATATCATACTTTCTGTTAATATTTTTTAACAGTAGTTTTATTTTTTCAGAGACAATGTCAACCACATTTGACAGAAACAGTTAAGGTTTCTGTTGAAGGAGTTTGTTTGAAGATCTACCATCTATCTGCTGAACATGCGAGAAAAGTGAAAGATAAACATAGTGCACTGCTGAAAGAACAAGGCATAGAAGAGTTAAGTGCTCCAATACAACAATCAGCATTGCGAAAAGTATGGTGTTATCCCATACAGTTTGCAATACCTGCTACAAGAATGCCAATTGTAGACTATATGCCAGATAATAGATCTCCGGACCATACATTAGTAACATATCATAAAGATACAGTTGCAATAAATACTACACACTTGACAAAATTGGTAAATAAATAATTTTAATTAAATATTTTAAAATATGGAATTCAATATTCAAGTATTTTTATAGGAGCATCTGTACAGATACAGTTGTTTTGATGATAAAAAATTTGAACTATTCATTCCTCGAGTTTGGTGTCTGCTTAAAAGGTACAATACCTTTCTGGGGGCATATCCCGATTTAAGAAATGGAGCTAGTCCTTCTGTTGAAGGTCAACTTACACAAGCATCACTTCCCGTCACTGTCTTTGAATGTTTGAACAAAATGTTTGGTATTACTTTTGAATGTTTTGCAAGTCCTTTGAATTGTTATTTTCGACAATATTGCAGCGCATTTTCTGATACAGATTCATATTTTGGATCAAGAGGGTAATTCAACAATTTAGATTTTTGAAAACTAACATTTGCAACATTATTTATGTGCATTCTTTATGTAGGCCTTTTCTGGACTTTAAGCCTGTGTCAGGGTCTTTCCAAGCAAATCCACCATTTTCAGAAGAATTATTAGATGCAACTGTGCATCATATGGAAAGGCTTCTGTCTGATTCTCCAGAACCTTTAAGGTCACTATCTTATAAAATAAAGCTATTTCATAACATATTTGTGCCATAGCCAATACTGACATTCAATGATTCATTATAGTTTCATTGTTTTTCTTCCTGAGTGGAGGGAACCACCCTTAAATTCTTTAATGAAACTTGAAGCCAGCCACTTCAAACGGAAACAAGTAGTGGTGCCTGCATGTGAACATGAATATCGGCATGGATACCAACACCTTTTACCCAAGTAAGTTATAAAAGAATATACTTATAATAGAAAAGCAAGAACAAGAATCTTTTTCCTAATTTTATTAAGTTGTGAATGTGTTCGAGTTTTAAATAACTTTTGATACTCTTCAATCAATATAGTTGAGCTCCCATAAACATTATTTCATTTAACATGTTCAGGACGGATATAAATGTGCGTTCTGTTCATGGAACCTTGGTAGTATGGCTACAAAATAATGCAGGATACACGCGCTGGGGCCCTACAGAAGAGCGTGTCGAAGCACTTCTAGAAGCCTTTCGGCCAGGGAGAGAACGCGAACGAGATAAACAAGAACTTCTATCTCCTCAACGAGTTGTGGAACCAGAAATGTTGAAACCCTCAATAGCTACAGCGACTACGACCGCAATTGTTATACCGTGATTCGTTACAAAGTGAGCAAAATAGTGAAAAAAAATATGACTATATTATTTATGAAAATTCTTTTACTGGTAAAAGTAAATTCTTTCATCTTTTACTGGTAAAATAAAAATGACAACTTCAAGCTGAGACATAATTTAATAAGTTGAAGTTAATAAGTTCACACAAGCACTACTGCAAAAGCTATAATGCTTATGAATTTGAAAGATGATAGGTAGATAGTAAAATTATAAAATGAAGATGTGATGTCATATTATATATCGTTTATAAGGATAAGACCAATATATCTTCAATGTTAAAATATAATAGATTAGATTTTTTTTTATTAACATGTAATTTGTATAACTCTCTCTTTACATGTCTTAATTGATTTACGTGGTCTGTGGTAAATTCATAATTCACAAAGTATAAACATCATACTAAAGTTCGGTCAGATCAGATAGACAATTTGATATTGCTTACAAGCCAAAAAGTTCAATTTTCTTATACGTTTAGATATAATATATAGTTGCAGATGTAGGTCAAAAATCAGAAATCAAAGTTACATGTATAATTGTAAATCATTGCACATAAAATATTATTTTATGAAATAATATTTTGTCTTCATTTGTATACATAGTATACAAGTAAATGTATACTTTAAAAAAATGTTTTTGATTGTAGAAAAAAAAAATTGATGCAATGTTATGACAAACCAACATAATTTGAAAGAAAGTCGCTTTCTAATCAGTTTTGTAATATTACTATATGAATATGAAACTATTACATATAATTTAACAACTTTATTTCTATTTGTTGTTATTTACAATGACTTCAAAATTATTTAAAAAAATAATTACATCATAGAACCTTATTTGAAAAGTAAACATTAATACTTTAGTAATTTCTTTGAAAATCAAGAAGATATTAAATTTAATTAAATATTTCATATTCACAGAGTAATTCGAATAAAATTATAGGATTAGTCAAAACCCCATAAAAATGATTTACATCAACAGTGTTAAGTGTTTCTGTTAAGTTACTGCAAACAGTAGATATCTATAGTTATTATGAATTAATAGATAACTGAAAGGAATTTTAAATTATTTCAAATGAATTTTATTGTATATTTAACTATATATTGATTATCGTATAGTTATTATTGTTATAAATGTGATTAAATATTATTTTTATAAAAGAAAGAAATTTATTTATGACACAATAATATATTAGGAATGACACATAGAGATTATCATATTTTATGTTGTTTAGATATAAAAATGTGCTTTTTAACCAATTTAAAATGCTCATTCCAAATAATTTTAAATGGCCATCTATCTTATATATGGTTTTCTAGAATCTCAATAATTTTAAAGTAAAATTCATTATCTGTTAAGTACGTTAGAAAAAGTAGGCAAAATATTATTTTGTGCTTTTATTTATTTTTGTAATCTTGCTTTCTTATATCATAGATTTTATATATAATATGGAATGTTATTAGTAATATTTTGTAATGTGACATTAAAAAATGAATTATGAAGAAATGTACAAATGAATACATTTTTAATTAAAATGTAATAAAATGTATTATATCATAAAAAAATTATTAATAAAATGAAATTCAACACGGTTACTGGCTTCTTTTTGTATTATTTTGTTAATGTTAACAGGATTGAAATACAAATTATATAGATCAAAAAATCTTTGACTTAATATGCAATTGATATTTTTAATTTTCAAACCACAATGCTATTACCAAATTAAATATAGTTTTAACATTGAACACAAACTATCATTTGCAAAAATAATAAAGTAACCTGACAATAAAATATGATAACAACAGGATTCTATCTAACACATAAAAAATTATATTAGATTTATAATATTACATACCATAACAAATTTACCTGTATAAAAAATCCAACCATAACAATAACATAACCGTAAAAATTTGTCTGTCATCTAATTTTGACGTTTGCTTGCAAAGAAAGTTACATTTTATTATGGTTTTTCAGTTAAAGAAATTAAAATATTTAGGAAATGAAGTATAAGATAGAATTAAGCAACGATAAAATATTTCCTAAAAGTTCATCGATTTTTCCTCAGGAAAATGTAAACTATATACATTATGATGATTTAAAATATGATACATTTTTCGAGAATTATTTAATTCCAAATGTTCCTTGTATAATAAAAAACGCAACAATAAATTGGGAAGCTTCTAAGCATTGGATAATAAATGATAATATAAATTTTCAATATATAACAGAAAAATATGGAAATACTATTGTACCCATTGCAAACTGCTCAGTACAATATTACAACGCACAGAAAAAAATTGATATGAAATTATCTGAGTATTTAAATTACTTTTCTGGTCATCAAGAAATAAGTGAAAATCTGTATTTAAAAGATTGGCATTTTCACAAAGATATACAAGAAAATATTTATACAGTTCCTCTTTATTTTGCATCAGATTGGTTAAATGAATATTGCATAGATTTAAATAAAGAAGACTATATGTTTATTTACATGGGACCAAAGGATTCCTGGACACCTTTTCATGCAGACGTATTTTCATCTTTTAGTTGGTCAGCTAATATAACAGGCCAAAAACGTTGGCTGCTCTTTCCCCCTGATACTGAAAAAACCCTAGTCGATAATTTAGGAAATTTACCTTTTGATATTGATCAATGTGAAAAATTTACAAAAAATGGTACACAGTTTTATGAGGTCATCCAGAACCCAGGTGAAGTTCTATTTGTACCATCAAAATGGCATCATCAAGTATGGAATTTGAAAGATACATTTTCCATAAATCATAATTGGTTCAATGGTTGTAATATCAATATTGTATTTGAATCGATGTTATCAACTTTACATGATATAAAAAAGGAAATTTCTGATTGTAGTGATATGGATTCATATGATGACCATTGCCAACTTATGCTGAAGTCAATATTTGGAATGGATTTACAAGATTTTTTTAATATATTATATCATATTTCAATAAAAAGAATCAATAAAATAACATTGACCGAAGATATAATTTATTTGAAAGTTACTCCTTAGGATCAAATCATTGCAAATTTGACCTGGAAAGTATTTTTGACCTCCTGAAAGCCTTCATTGAAAATGAGGATGCAATGAACATTGATTGGTCTTCAAAAACATGTTCACCTGAACAACTTGTTATTCAAATTGAAAATACTTTAATGTAATTAGGTGTCTTCAATGAAATATTGTTGAAAATAAAATTAATATATTAAAAAATATTAATTACAAATTACTTTATAATTTGCTCATTTTTGATTGCTCTACTACTCCACTGGATATCAAATCATCTATTTCTTGTTTATTATAGTTAAGTTTTTGCAAAATAGTTATTGTATCTTTTCCAGGCAAAGTATTTGATAAATTTGCTCTGGTCATTCCAGGAGTTCTATATAAGAATGGTGCAGGCTTGGGAATCTTATGATTATACTCTGTACTACTTATGAAACTTTCTCTTTCCTTATTATGTTTATTATCTGGAGCTTCAGACATAGTTAAAACTGGTGTGACACAAGCATCAACATTTTCAAAAATTTCACACCATTCTTCTTGAGTTTTTTGAAGAAATTTATCTGATATAATTTTCTTGCTTTCTTCCATATTTGAGAATTGTGGTACGTCATTCACAGATAATCCCAAACCTTCTATAAATTTCACATAGAACTGTGGTTCTATGGCTCCAACAGCCATATATTTATTATCTTTAGTTTTATAAGTGTCATAAAAATGTGATCCGGTGTCCAAAATATTTTTACCTCTTTCGTTGCCCCAGATTGGTAAATGCTGTGATCTAGTGATCCAGCTTGCAACATAAGCTGCCCCTTCAACCATATTAGAATCTATGACTTGTCCTTTGTTAGATTTAAATCTCTCAAGTAATGCTAAAGCAATTCCAAAAGCACATAATAGACCACCCCCAGCAAAATCTGCTATCAAATTGATAGGAAAAGTAGGCTTTTCGTTGTATCTTCCTAATAAAGATAAAACACCAGAAATTGCAATATAATTAATATCATGACCAGCTCTCAAGCTGTATGGTCCTTTCTGACCAAATCCTGTTAATCGAGCATAAATCAATCTAGGATTTTCTGCCAAAAGAATATTAGGCCCCAAGCCCAATTTTTCCATAACACCTGGCCGAAAAGGTTCAATTAGAACATCGCTTACTTTACAAAGCTTTTTTACAATGTCAACTGATTTAGTATGCTTTAAATCCATAGCAATTGAAGATTTGCCATTACCTAAAACATCTATTGTATGTGTCTGTCCAACCTATAATATAATTTTAATGAGATCAAATATATTAAAATTATAGGTGGTAATTTCTACTTTATCTATTCTGGTAACAGATGCTCCAAATTCTTTAAGAATCATTCCACAAAACGGAGCAGGAGCCAAACCAGCAAATTCTAAAACCTTTATTCCTTGCAATGGCATGGTAAATATTTAAATAGTTCACTAATTGAACTTAATAATATAAAAGAAATTTTAGAAAACAGATAAGTCTAACAATGATTTGCACTGCCGCAGTACAAAGTGCGATTTCATTAGCATAACGATTTTGTTGGAATTTTGAATTCAATTCATCTAACAACAAATATTTCGATGTTATACATTTTTTATTTGCTTTGATATTTAAAAAACGTATGTTTGGATATGGTTAATCTATTTGTTTATAAGGCAAAATAAAAATAAAAGAAATAAATAAATAACAATCATTTTGACAGTTCGCCGCCATGTGCAATTTGACAGCTCTAATTGTCAAACAAAATAATCTTGAATATTTAAATTTGGGCGCGATTGATTTTCATATTTATCGGTACTATAGCAACCGTATAGATTTTTTTTAAATTTAGAAGCAATAACTATAAAGATATTATCCATGTTTTTATAACATTTATTTTGCAGATTTTTTATTTTTAATATATTTAATATGATCTTTTCATGATATTTGTTACGTGATATTCCAAGTACCATTTATCAAATAGAAGAATCCCAAAATAGGTGTAGAATTCTAATCATACAAAAATGGACGAGTTAAAACATTTAAGTATCCACCATACTGCTGTGAAACTTTCAGATGAAATACAAAAAATGGAATCGTATAAAGATCTCTACAATGAAATTCAAGTAGGGCTCATAATATTGCTTTCTGGAGTAAGATGTATATACCTATTTTTTTTAGAAATTAGCCGCTTCAACTGCTGTGAAGAAGGATGATTTTAGAAATAGTTTATTAACAGCAATGAAAGCAAACGGCCTGGAAACAGAATTGCGCAATATGGTATACCATTGGGTTCGAGCTCAGAGGAAAATAGAAATAAGCCAGTCGCCTGTATGTTTTTGAATACTTTTCAATATCTTTCTAATCAAAACTATTGCATATTTATTATCACATTATTTATATTGAAGAATGATCCCATATCCTTCTTAAAAAAATGCCAATTACAATGGGAAAAACGAGTTCACAAATCTTTGAACTCAATGGGAAACGAATTATCAGAACCATTAATTCAAGAAAGAGACTCGGCAGATAAGGATCAATTAACAATGCATTGGGAAGGTTAAGCAATTATGTTGTGGGTATGAAATAATGAAATACAGTTTGCTTACATGGTTCAACAAAAATCTTATAATTAGATTTAACCCAATACCGACCAGTTTATGCTCCTAAAGATTTCTTAGAAGTTCTTCTATCACTGAATGGTCCAAATGCAACAAATTCAAGTAAGATAATTGATCATTTTCCTTTAATCATTTTCATTTATAATATAAATTTTGGTAGTGCAAAGACACGCTGGGAATTTTCACATATACCAATAAGAGTGAAGAATATGGCTCAGTTGGTAAGATATGGAAATAATTACTGAAGTATATTTATAATCTCTGAAATACTGTTTTGAAAACTTTACAGAGAGTTCATTTTTCTGAGCTGTGCCGTGTAACAGCATATTCATCCAGAGAGAATAATCCTATATCAGAAAAAATTTTGAGTTTCAATCATGCTCCACTTGCTCAAGAAGCTTTGAAAGGTAAGTTACTAACCTTAATATATCATCAATATTAAATTTGTGAATGTTAAAACTATTATTCAGCGGGTGCAGTGGTATCTCACAGAGCCGACTTATGGAAAATTGTTTTAGGAAGCGAAGTTAGAACACATGTAATATTTTTTGTTAGACAAACAACATATAATAAAATAATTTACCTATTATAATTCAATGTATGATCTTTTAGCATATAGAACATTTAAATATGTTAAAGACTTCAGTATTAGATATGAATTTGTGACTGATAAACTAGTTATAAAAGATATACAATAACAGCATCAAATGATGATCAATATTTTGTGTTCGAAGATGTGTTATATCAGGTATGTAAGCACAACTTGTATTATATTACAATACGTATAACCAGAAAGTATTTCAATATGTGTATAGGTCATGTTATGTTTCACAAGAGACACTAAAATAAATCAAATACTAGCAGGTGAACTAGCATTGCCTTTCAAAGTAAGTATTTCAGAGTTATGATTTATTTATGGTATATATTAATATTGTTTTTTTTGAGGCTCCTCTTAAAACTAAGCATGGAGAGGGACCAATTCATCAGATACCACCAAATGGAATCATACCGTTCCATGGAATTTCTATGTATGGTAAGAATATTATGTTTGAGATTTATATTGAATCAAAATCAACACAATATAATCAAGTTGAATTATTACAGCTGCTCCATTCTGCTATTTATATAGTAATGTTGATACTTTGTACTTTACGTTTCGAGCCTTTTATATCAGATATTGCCATAGATTGACTACTTTATCAACACATCCTCAGGTATTTGACATAGCAAAATATTAATTGAATTTATAATGATCGTTTTCATCTCACAACTGCAGGGTATAGTATGTTTGTGTTTATTGTTTGAAAGATTGCTTCAGACACATGAGCCAGAATTATGGTCACATTTTCGGAATATTGATGTTAATCCGTAAGTACTTTAACTATCTTATTTTGAAATATCATTTGAAACTTCTATTACCTTCCAAGGTTACGTTTGGTGTTTAAATGGATAATGAGAATCTTCAGTGGGCATCTTATTCCTCAACAGCTTCTGATTTTATGGGATTTGGTAAAGTATTATAAGTATATATATATGCTCATACTACTCATAATTTTGTATATATTAGATTTTAGGATACGATTCATTGGAAATTGTGCCATTGCTTGCAGTAGTTATATTCAGCTTTAGAAGAGAAGTTTGATGCAGGTGAACATTTGTTTAAATTGAATTCAAATAAAATTAATCAACAAACATTAATTGTATTTGTTTCTACAAGGTTACAAA
>NW_020537908.1:0-15221 GCF_003426905.1 Ctenocephalides felis | reverse complement strand
TATCATACTATATTATATATTGTATATCATCGATAAATATCTATTATCTATCATACCGTGAGATATCTATACCGTCATTAACTGATTATATACCCTACATACCTTTATTCTTATAAATACTACGTCTAATTTATATTCTATTAATAATATGATAGATAACCTTACCTATCATACTAATTATATATTGTATATCATCGATAAATATCTATTATCTATCATACCGTGAGAATCTATACCGTCATTAACTTATTATATACCCTACATACCTTTTACTTCTTATAAATACTACTGTCTAATTTATATATTCTATTAATAATATGATAGATAACCTATTACCTATCATACTATACTATATATGTATATCATATATAGATATCTATTATATTATACCGTGAGATATCTATACCGTCATTAACTTATTATATACCTACAACCTTTACTTCTTATAAATACTACTGTCTAATTTATATATTCATCTATATTATATAGGTTTACCTTACGCTCTATGTATTATCTCTACCTACTATTGTCTATACCGGGAATTGAACCCGGGACCTCCGCGTGGAAGTCGCGCACCTTAACCACTACCCTATCGGATACCCCCAGTAATAATATAATATGGGACGCACTGTTGTTTTCGCGGGTCATTTTCTAATTATTAGGTAATTAATACTAAGGTGGCGCGACGACACGCGAAAAAAGACGGTTGATTGTAGCGTTACGGTGGTGTAGTGGATAAGGGTCGTAGGTAGGGTTAATGTGAGCGTGTAAGGGAAATTATAGGTAATAGGATATATAGTAGATATAGATTAGGTGTATTCGGTATACAATGTAGGGATTTGAGAGTATATAATGAAATATAGCGTATGGTACAGATGTAAGGCGTGTAGTATAGAATGCAACGTATAGGCACACGTAAGGCTATAAAAATACATGAATAGGAACCTATGATGTAGATGTTAGCGTATAAGAAATGCGAATGAATGTAAGATTTAATTTATAAATATTATTTTTTCTATAAGAAGTTCATACACCTCAATTTGTTACTAAGTTAAAAACGACTTTGATAAAACCAGTGGTTTTGTGCTAATATTTTTTTGTCGGAATGCTAAAATTTAAAAACCGGTTCTAAAACCGGTTCTAAAACCGGTTTTCATGTTTTTTCCAGTTTCGTTCAAAAAGGAAAGAAACAAAAATTATTACAAAACTCATTTTGTGCACATATATGTATGTTTATTACAATAATAACATTTATTAAAAATTAGTTGAATAATAACTTATAAAATTTACTTATTAAATCATTTTCTGTATGTAGCGATGTTTTTATATTTTTTCTTGCCGGAACGCGTTCCGGCTCAAAAATGATTTGCCGGAACGACGTTCCGGCGCGTTCCGGCTCGACAACACCACTGATTAAAAGTATTATTTAAGTTTTCTTAAATATTTCTTTCACAATATATTCTTAATTGATTGAATTAAGCTGAATAAAGTTTAAATTTGTAAAGGACAAATGAATTTTAAAGTAGATGACACTAGAAGAATAAAAAATATGCAATTAACAATTTTATTGATATCTTGCATAAAAGAAAATGCATAATTAGAATAAAATCATTAGTATTTAAGGCATAAAAAGTATTGCTTTAAATATTAATGTGATGACTATGTAAATATTACTTTTACAATATAACTCATACATTAGAACTCTGTAATAGAGATGCAATTTGAATTCAAACCAATTCATATATATTTATTTAATTACTCTTTTTATCTTTTCGTTTGTAACTCAAGCAAATGTATTTTGTATTTGAAGTAGAAGTAACACTGGCTCTACTTCTACTATTGACAAGAGCCTGAAATAATAACTATTATTATTGATTACGGCTTGCTTATGAATAAATAAATAAATAAATAAATATTGACAAATTATTTGTCATATGTAATTTAATTATAATATCTTTAAATTTACTAGATGTCGACTAAAGGTAGTTGTAAATTATATGGTAAAATTAAAAACTAAAATTACTTTCACAATTTTTAATTGGTTAGAATAGATCATAGATATGAAATTAATAACTTTGCTGATGACATATTGTATGTGTTAAAATGCATAATTTTCTATTTAAATTTTTGGCCAAAGTCAACAACTTTAACGTATTGCAGCAGAGTTGTAGAATTGCATAATTTACCTAAAGTTCTACGGCTCTGTTTCGCGTTTATATAATATATGCAGGTTGTTCATGCCTGTAGATGCACCGGGCATATCTTTGTTTCCAAGTTACTATTATCCGTACTACTCAAGATGCCACCTGGGGTTGGCGTGTCTGACGTTGATAAAGACGACCGAGAATAATCATTCTTCACTAATTTCATGGTTATAGGAGGGAAACATTGGAACCAGCATTTACGAATGATTGCTTACTATTTCCTAGGAAATGTTTAATTATTAAAACGGTACCGGTTAAAGCAATCTATAAACTCACTTTGCCATTGTTTCTCTATCTTTAAATAAATTTGAAAAATTGTCATGTATCATCAATATTGCATACCAACGCACATTTTTTAAAACAAATCATCGTTTGATCGAGCTAATTATCTATCCAAAAACTAATTGCTGGTGATTAACCATTAATGCGACTTACAGCAAAATAACAATCAAAGTGATCTATCTACAAGTATACAAGTAATAGTTATTATTAAAAGAAATCAAATAAACTTTGTTTTGACTTTTTAAAAGCAATACAATTTACAGATAATGTTAACGTACGGCGCAGACTAGCAAGTCCAAATAAAAATACTTAATCTTTCTCCCTTTGGACCCTATATCAAAATCAGTATACCTTAGCTGTTATGACGACTTTCACCTCTACAGTACCTTGACACAACCGTTCCCGAGAGGAGACTCTTCAGGATTTTCATGTGATAAGGCCTGCTTCGTATTATTGAACTTATATTACATTCAGATTCAGATTCAGATACTTGTATTAGTATATTCGAAACGTGCAAGTCCTATATAAAGTTTTCAGGACATATCAAAACTAGTGGTGCGCATGGCATCGTGCCTTAAGGCAAATTGCTGGAACTTCCCGTACCAAAAATATTTTTTTTCAAAGATTAACATTTTTGAAAAAAATTACTCTGAAAAATTACATTTTTGAGAAACTATAAATTTTTGACAAAAATTTACTTTTTTTTGAAAAAAAGACTTTTTGAAGAAAAGTGCATTTTGAAATATTTTGGAAATTCTGAACTTTTTTTCAAAGCAATCGTACTGCTTTAACTGCATAGAGAAGAAATGTCGAAGCATTATGAATTTTTGAATTTTGAATTATTCAAATCGATTCATCCGTGTTCCCGAAATCGTCGACGAAAATTTGTATCCGAACACACATACACACGCACACACATACACACACACATACATATACATCCAAAATATTCAGAAACCTTTGAAACGTAAAGGTATAAAAAATTTTATTTTCGATATTTTTGCGATTACTATAATACTTATCCTACGGAAAGTTAATAATGTTAAATTAATAAAGGATAATTTGAATGAATATTATATAAACTAAATGCAATATAAATTTTACTAGATACTGATTGTATACGATGGAATTGTTGACTTATTCTTCATCTTTAATTTCAAATATTCTGGCATATTTTTATATCGTAACTTTAAGTTTATAAATAGTTTTAGCAAAAATAACTTTTAGTCATTTCTTTTATATGTAGTTTCATTACATCCTACAAATGTGTTGAATATTTCGCCATATAAATATTCGAAAATATGGTCATAGACCATAGTACTATTAGGCTTTTGCACAATGAAAAAAATTAATGTATTACCTTGAATGTATGATCTACCGTCGAAGACATTTTCAGTATAAGATAACTTATTAACTTTTTGTGGGGTCAAATTTTTTGCATATCTTTACGTTTCAAAAGTTTCTGAACAATTGGCCTACCTCAAACAAAATGTGTGTATGTGTGTGTATGCGTGTTTGGATACAACTTTTGTTCACGATTTCGGGCGCCGATTTGAATGATTAAAAAAACATTTTAATTGTATTACGAAATGTAGAATTGATTCAATTTTCGGAAAGGCAGTTCCTGCGGTTTCGAAAATGCTGAAAAAGAAGTGAAAAAAAATAATATTTGGCGGTCAAAAATGATAATTAGACATATACACATCAAATTATCAGATATTTTACAGAGATTTTAAAAATAAGTGCTATCGTTGTTGCAATTTTTTCGGGTTGCGTACGAAGATTTTTTAATTCTGAAGTTTACTTATACGGTTCAAACAAATTTCAAAATTTTCATTTTTTTTTACAATTCACTTTAAAATATTTCATATGTATTTCATATATATTTCAAATTAGCATTTCATATGCATTATTCTAAAATACATATATCTCTAGATGGATTCCTTTTGAAGAATCAGCTCTTATTAATGTAAACATTCTTAAGTGTTTTATGCGATAAGATTGTCACAGTATGTTGTATGAACGATAAAATATATACATATAGTAATTATAATTATCTCCTTGAAAATATTTAAACAAGTATTATTAATCATTAATCAATATTCATTATTATTGAATCTATGGGCCAGCAGTGGCCATATCGGTTAGAGCGAGGGCTAACACCAACTAGTTCCAGGATCGCTGGTATGATTTCCCCTACCACCAAGCCTGACATCAGGCAACTTTGATATCAAATTTCCACTTGGGGTTATAGATCACAATATAATTCCAAGTGAAAATCGTCCTTCGTGGACATAGTTGCATCATTCAATGATATGTAAACTATTAAACGTAAGAGCTAATATATAAACCCCACACATAGGAGAATGGTGAACCGATGGGTTGCGTCTCATAATAATACCTTAGGTCATAAGTCTTAAACAAAAACAGCTTATAGTACATATAAAGTAAGTGTTTTGATTGCTGTAGAAACAATAATAAATCTAATTCTTCTACGGGAAGATCCAGCAATTTGCTCTAAGGAGTTTATTTCATTTATTTGATATGAGTGAACAAAAAATTAACTCCAATTCTTGTTCATTGTTCCTTTACCTCGACTTTCATGTTTTAATTGTCGCAATGATTATCAGATAATTAGACACTTTATAGACAGTATCAAACATTTTGAATAAATTTTCATGAGACGATACGACCTGCTTAGAATATTAAGATACCGTGATAGTTTTAGATAACTAAAATGCGAGCTTCTAAACCTAAATAAACAACGGTTGAGTAACTATGACCGAGACCGTCTCGATTTATTTTCCTCTTTTTATTTATAGAACACGATTACTTTCGCATGACGGGCAAACATATCAGCTCGGTTTGAATGATGTAGTGCCTGAGAGCTATGAAAAGTGTTTATCGCGCGGAAGATTGTGTGTTTAAATTTTAATTAACTGTGCGGTGTTCCGGTGCGCTTTCGCACGGTAATGGTAATGTGTGCGCGTGCAGAAATGGAAAAATTCAAATTAACATGGATTTATTTTTGATATAAAAAAATGTTTATTTTTCATCAAAGTAATTTAGAAGTATAACATATCTTCATAAAATTTACTGATACTGAATATGTGTAAGAATATATGTTATGTATATATTGCATATGAAATAACTATTTTTAAAAAATATATATAGAGTAATGCGGGCCTAAAGGTTCACGGGTAAAAAGGTCCACCACCAATATCTCAATTTTATAGTAGACGGCTAAAAAAGTATAACCAGGCATTACCTAGTTACGACGTTGCTATCAGGAGATAAAAGGCAATGTTTGAAAATCCATATCAGGAGTTTTTTTTTTTTGTTGTTAGTTTTTGGTTGTGAGAACTGTTGTTCAATTTACGAGACCTCAATATAATTTTTAATAATGAGTATACGCTATTTAATTGTTTTATAAGAAGTATTGTTAAATCTATGTTAGATTCAACAATTATTTTATATAATCTCTTAAAAAAACTTACACGTGGGTGTGGTGAAAAGGTCCAACTGAATCTTTACCCTGGCAAAGATTAAACAGTAAATAAAAAAGTAAATCAAACAAAAAAAAAAGAGTGAAGTAAAAGTTTTTTGCTACTGTACAAGATGGCAATTAAGTAAAAATAAATACATTATATAACTATTTTTAATAATGTTTTTTAGTAATATGGTAACACTCGTGATGCACACAGTTATTAGTGTCAACCAATATACACATTTATATAATGATAAATTATAAATTATATACGTATTTATAATAGCATTAAAAATATGTATATGTATATGTATTTAGAAACAATAATGTAATTAAAGTCATACTTTAAATATGACATGGTTGGTTTGTCATTGTAATTAGTATTTAGAAATGAACCTTTATTAGAGACAAGAAGTGATTGCTGATAAATTCTATAATATTCGTTTGCACAGTGAATTATGTTAAACAACGACTAAACAAATATTGTTTTTGCAACTTAACTCATCATGTAATTGTGTTTGAAGAACTTCATGTAATTGAAATTAACATACATTCATTGACTGCTTGATTTTTTTTACTTTTTCGCTGGCGATATAATAATCTCATTCTTTGAACAGCTGTAATATCTGTCTTGCCTAAACATTATTTTCCATTTTAATAACTTTACAGATTTATACAAACTACGAATAATATAATAATAATTTCTAATTAACAAACGAATGTTCAATTTGTTTTATTATTTTGAAGGAATATTAAAAGTATTCTTCTGATTCAGGCATTTTTCATTAAATCAAGATTTCTACTACGATGTAACTTTAAAATTTATTTATCTATGCCGATTTCCTTGTTGATATCGGTACGCATACAACGTTGATGCCGTTACGCATACAGCGACAGATCTCTATTCACATACACGACGTGTAATCACAATCGAACCGTATAGAAATGATCTCATCGAGAGCGAATGACTTTCGTAGCAATTTTACGGATCTACATCCTAGTCGCGCATAAAAAAAATTTTACTTCAAAATGCTAATTTACAAGAGATAAATAAATAGTAATTCCAAATCTGCTGATAAATACCACATGAAAGTTCTATACAGTAATATCTCTGTAAAAATGTACCCACGAAATTTATATTATGTATTGGTTGAATAATAATGTAGCTATTATACTGTAAAGTCCCTTTAGAATTAAAAATACTCCGCCTACGGGGTAAAAAGGAAGGGATGACAAATTTTATAGCAATAGCAAAAAACTGGGAATTTTATTGAACATAGTATATATATATAGGACTTTCGTCCAATATAAATATAATTTTGAAAGAATGTCACGATTAAACTGAGGTTCAGAAACTTGGCGAAGAACTTAAAAATTGTTACATTTATTGTATGCTTTTATCCAGATTAGATACGTAGACGGAAAACCGAAAGTATTATATCAAGTTCAAGAGATTAAAAGCATATAACTCAAAGATATAGAAGCATCTCTCTAGAGATCTTCTACCACACCGTTATTTGATCTGATATATATTTTGGGATTTAAAATTATAAGCTCTCTGATATATAAGGATCATATTATAATCACAATGGCTTATAGAATTAATTGTAATTAATTGTTCTAAAGAAGAATAAAAAATGTAAAGATCGCAGAATAAAAGGAGAGAAAGAAGAAAGAATTCTAATGGATGTTATTATGATAAAAAGAAAAGGGATCAACCTTATATTAGAGGAAGAGTACTTCCAGCACGACGACATTGAATAAAAATCACAAGGCTGAAAGAATCACGGTTGCTAGGCGAGCCGATCAACATAACATGGAAGAAGCAAAAGTTTTGGAACTAAAAATGAACAATAAAATAACATAAATATCTTTAAAATTTTAATAAAAATCTATACGTGTTTGTTTGTCCTAACTATCGTTAAATAGAAAATATCTATATTTATCTAAGATTGAGCTGAATTTAACTAAATGAAGATTAGGATATTTATATTTGATTATCCATCGACGAAGACAGTGGTCGCGGAACCTGGGTAAATTACCCCAAATGAGGCAATATTATATATTCAATTGATATTGACTCTATTTGTCACGTACTATTTCGTATGGTGGTAATCACTCTTTATATCAACTTAGACAAAAATATTTTGTGTTAATGATTAAAAAGGTTTCGCGACCACTGGACTAGGACTAAGACTATACCCGAAACGTATGTGTATGAATATATAGATCTTCAGTAATCCCAGTTCTGCTCCAAATAATAGTGGCTTACTTATAACGTAATGACGCCTAATGAATTCGAAATATCCTCTAATACCTATATCTTGAGTGAGTTGTTATCTACGCGGATTAAGCGACATGATATTTGCTTATAATAATGACGAAGCTCTGGATTTTGGCATGATGTGCGTGCTCCGCGTATTCGAAACACAGAACGCAAGTTGAGCGAACTGGCAGTGGCAATCATGACACCCATCCCACCTAGAAATGTAAACTAGAGACATGCTAGTTGCAATCTGGATATGGCGGTTTACTAACATGCGAAATTGCTCTGAATTATATCACTTGCAGTGATATTTTGAATGATGTTGCATGGTGACAAGATGACGACATAATGTCCAACAAAGAAATATTAGTTCAAATTGCTCAACTTTGTTCTATTGTGTTAGGATGTATTCAGAATGTGTACATTATTTCTTTGTAATTATTTGGCTATTTAACGAGCCAGAATGACAAGGAAAATCTCACGTATACTAGTCTCCAATTTTGATAAATCCTTGCATGTTCATAAACTTGATAATCAAAAGTGATTTAATTAAGAAAATTAACTAATGTTTGAAAAAATAGATTGCACGCTACACAGGTACGTATGCGAGTAGTTTTTCCCATCGATATTTTGAGATCGTTGGGTTTCAAAAACCGGTTTTAGGAGAAAATTATGGTATTCGAAAACCAATTACATTATATTAAAATACTTTCTCTCAATAAAAGGAAAATGGCAAATGTAGCTAAATGTACCAGGTTAACGAAAACACTTGCAAACCGATAGTCGTTCTATGTTTCACTTTCACAATTCTCAAGATCAAAAATTTTTTTTGCACAAAAATCGAAACCGATTAAAAATGGTACTTGATAATTTTTGAAAATCGGTTTTCTAAGATTCGATTAGTTTCCGTACAGAACCTGGTCGAGATGGACCTGTTGTTTGATGCGAATTTACATGCTTATTTTTGCTAGTTTTTGTTCTTCGTTAATGAAAAATGTAAAATGATCAATAAGATTAAAGGCAGATCGTTGCATTTTTGTTGTTTTCACTACACATAAAAACTTTTATTTGGTAATAGGTCTACATGAAAAAGAACTGTATCGCAGAGATCACACTGTATGTTACGGATGGGGGTTGGTTAGATCCCTTCGGAATAGCTAATTGAATTTGAATCAATAGCTATTCCGAGGATTTTGTATAACTAAATATATTAAGAAAAATTACTCGTTGGTCTCTGCTTGGTCGGCGGCCCAGTCGGATGGTGGCTTCAAGTCTGGAATTCTCAGATCGCTATAAGGAATGGATACTGAGGTAGGAATTGACTACAGAAGCACAATAAGAAACACTGGATGAGATTAATAACGTATTTATTTACACGAATAACATCGAACACTCGGAAAATTCAACAAAACTCATACGGAACACAAGTGAAAATGGCGTACGTGACAAGCGAGACGGCGAGACTCTGTTCACACGCAAGATTAGCTATTATATCTAAAATCTTTAGGGATTGCCAGAGAATAAAATAATGGCTGATTATTACAAATGTCATCTGGCGACATCTAACAAGATTCTGGCGCGAACACTGTATATAACCTTGATCTAGTATTTTATCAGAAATACTCACTAGCAGAGTTAAAATAACTATTAATTCAATCATTTTTTCAAAATTATTATTTTTTCTTTAATTGTTCTCTTTTTGATTATGATTTTGCTAAGTAAAGTTAGTCCTTTTTACCCTAATCACATTTAAGCTTTTATAGAGATTATATAAAAAAGCTGTTGAATATTACTTAAAAATGATAATTCTACTTACAAAATAATTGAATAGCATATACTTGAAAAAGCAAGTATAATAAACTAGGTAAAAAGATCAAAACGAAAAAAACTACAAAAAAAAAACTTCTTTTATAATATTGATACGTGTTTGTGTGCGTATTTATGTTATATTAAATTGACTGTGTTTGTATATCATATAAGAAAAATATTTTTCTTGTATCCAAATGTCCGAGATAAAAATGTGTTTTTCGACATAGTAGTTTCTCAATGTTGCGGAATGTCACAATCCCCCAAAAAACATTCTGGACACGCCGGAAAAACCATAAAAACATCATACGAGTATATCGGCCAAAAGAAATAAAACCTAAAACACTATATTCGAATAATAGTGTATATACGGGATGTTATGAAACAGGAACATATATGAAGAATTTTCAAACGCTCAAACCCAATAACAAACTTTGCCATATAGCAAAGCAAGACCGCGGAAATTGATGTGTCAGAAATATGCGCTTCTCGTATCGTATATCACGTAAATGGAATTCAAATTTTGTACTTGGGTTTTCATATTTAAACTTCATGTGTCCTATGCTCTGCTTTCAAGATATATATCAGTTTTCCGGACTACGTAGATATGCCACTGTCACCGTTGAAGGAGGACGTAATCACTTGCTTTGAAATGGAGTAGAGATAATGCTGAAAAATAAATGATTGCAGGAAACATTTTGTTTTTGAAACATCATTAATATTCGCAAATAGTATATCATGTTATTTATAAAATCAGAGGGTTCGTTCCCAGCTTGGTGTAGCCTGATGTCAAGCAGTGGTGATATCGGTTTTTGCTTGGAAATACATAAATAATAAATTCATCATTATTACTTAAATTGTAATAATAAAATTTATTACATTGGGAATGGACAACTGTTTTGGATTGCCATTTATAAAAAACAATTGTAGTTATTAAGTATTTCATCACGACAGCTCAAAGGACCCTCAAGTTCTGATTGCTGTAAGTTTTTTAAAGTAAAATTTCTTTAGGCGCGACTAAGGTGTACTTCCGTACAAATGCAACGGAAATGCGTTACGGTAGAATTGTGAGTCAATCGCTTTCGATAAAATCATTTCTATACCAATTGTGATCAGTCGTCGTGTATGTGCAAAATATTTTTTTCAAAAATTTATAGTTTCTCAAAAATCTAATTTTTTCAAAGTAAAATTTTTCAAAAATGTTAATCTTTTTAATCATAATAATTTGAAAATGTTATACAAATCTACTTAAGCCATAAACATATACGTTGTCTAACTTTTAAATATTCATGCAGTTGTCAAAAAAACTGAGCTTTTTCTACTGGAAATACTATTTGACACTTTGCTATTCTCATATTTGTATAAAAGAATTTTATAAGATATTGAGATTTCGTTTTAAAGAGTAGATCGGTGCACAAAGGTCTAATTTGACTTTAAGTAATTGTACTGTGTAAACTGAATAAACTATACCACAATACATAACTGTCAAACTATGTAGGGTTCCAGTTAAATTCTTAATTATAAAAATGTGTATTTTTACTATTTTTCTGAAATTTGTCACTTCACTTTTTTTCCCATATGCGAGGTGAAATGAGATAACCAGGGAGAAAATAGATCCAATGTCTTAAAGCAATTTTACAAAATTATAGCTATATTATTCAAACAATACAAAATATAAATTACATGGGTTTATTTTCTACAGAGATAACGCTGTATATAACCTTGATCTGGTATTTCGTCAAAAATATTTATCCGCAGAGTTAGAATAAGTATTTATTCAATTTATCTCTAGTAAAATTGTCTTATTTACTTACTTTATTTTTTTATTGATTATTTTTTATTGTTTTGTTAATGTAAAGGTTCTGTTTATTTACCCCTTTTGAATGTGAGCTTTTATAGAGGTTATATATAAAAAAACTTTCGGATCTAACTTAAAAGTAACAATACATTATTCAAAATTATTAAATAATGTAGGCTTAAGAATTATATTGATTAATAATATATTGAGTTTTTGTAAACTGTACTCACAACCGAAAAAACTAACAACGAAAGAAAATACTTTTGTTATGGATTTTCAAGTATAGTCGTTTATCTCGATATCGTCGATAACGACGTCGTAAGAATCAAGGTAATGGCTGGTTACACATCTTTTGCTCTCTACTTTAAAATATTGCTCTTAAAAATTTCCTAACTTCACATGTTTTTGAGATATCGGTGGTTGACTTTTTTCCACATGGACCTTTAAGCCCCGGGTAACTCAAAGTATAGTTTACTCATAGCAAATCATGACTAATTTAAATAGCTCCTTATCAACACGAATAAAAAAAAATACTTTTAATCTATATTATATAACGGTCTAGTATTTTTTCAACAGAAGCTTTCATAGAATTTCATAGAGAAGATTAGAAAAAAGATCTTTGAAACTATTGCATTCATTAAATCTTTCTACCAATTTAGAAAATAGTTTTCAATCTTTATATATAATATCTTGAAATAAAAAAGCGATATATAAAGATAATTTTAATTTCATGAACAATCTGCTATAAACTAAAAGTAACTGCACCTTGTCAACATGAATATAGAAAATTAGTTTTACTATTAATCAATATTATATGACGATCTAATACTTGTCCCAATTAAAGCTCTCCTAGAGTTTTATAGAGAAGATTGAAATAAGATTTTTGAAACTATTTCATTTATTAGATATTTTCACCAATTTAGAAAATAGTTCTCGATCTTTAATTAAATACGTTTTCGAATGGAAAACGATTTCTATTACTAGAAACTATACTTCCTCGTTTATACACTTTGATCTGAGTTCATTTCTTGTCATTTCTGATATTACTTGGATCGCGAAACCGAATTGTGACAACTTGGTAATATCTTCATGACAGGAAGACGGAATAGAAAATGATAGAAATCGTTGTCAGTTGTCTATCTGAAATTATTTTGCAAATTATTCTTTCTGGATGAAAGTAGGTTTAATAACGGGATAAATGACATATGATGTAGAATAGTTATGTTGTTGAAAACGAAACAATACCGATCATAATTTATAGAGTTTCTGACTCTGGTAATTAGAAAAACAGGTTGACAATTGACAGGTTGACAGCATAGTAACTAGAGAATTCTAATTAATATTGTCGGATATTGTTGTCTACAGCAATTGAGGAAAATAGAAAATTTGAAATGTCCTAACAATAAAAGGTAATATTAAAATTTTTCACTAGTTAATCATTGTAAGAGATTAATATTGGAGTGGAGGCATTATTGATGATAATATTTAACTTCCCGAAGGAGAAGTTTATGTTTTCAACAAAAATCCGATTCGCTAATTTTATGTTTTCTCGACGTTTCAAGCCATTCTGAATCGAGTGAGACCAAATTTGGAAAAAGTATGTGTGTGTGTGTGTGTGTGTGTGTGTGTGTGTGAACAGATTTTTTTGCCGAAAATCGACGTTCTCTCGAAAATGGCTGGGCCGATTTCAAAAATTTAAAAGCCATTCGATGTATCTCGACGAGGACTATGTTTTGTCAGTTTTGTGCGAAAAAAACTAACTTAAAAACTTTATTTCAAGAAAACGGCCCGGCCGATCTTAACCAAAAACTAATCAGCACGATTCCCAACCAATATCTTTCGAACGGTTTTTGAATTTTCAAAATTGATTAAGAATTGCGGGCTAAAACGTGGACGAAAATTTTTTTTGTGATTTACAAAGAAACGGCTCGGCCGATTGTCACACAAAACTCTGAAACGCTAGTCCTCATAGAAATACATCGAATGGCTTTTAAATTTTTGAAATCGGCTTTTAAATTAAAAACACACACACCACACACACACACATATTTTTTCCAAATTTGGTCTCATTCGATTCAGAATGGCTTGAAACGTCGAGAAAACATAAAATTAGCGAATCGGATTTTTTGATGAAAACAAACTTCTCCTTCGAAAAGTTAATAAATTGTTTATACTAATACGGTAAATAGATTTAAGTGCAGTTTTACCTTAAGGCGAGTTGCACAAACCTTTCTACGTGTGTAAATGAAAGTCTAAAATAATTAAAAATAAAGATTTAAAAACTTTTAAATGAAATTTTGAATTTTGATCGATAGAATAGATAAATTAAAAATATTACTGGTTTGAATCTTGAGTTAATACTGTTGTTACCGTTGTTAATAGAAAGTTTTAGTTGATACTAATCTACAAAGTTTTAATAATTTATATTTTTTTTCTGATTGATTCTGATTTTTGGGTGCAAACGACTGCCCATTACATTGATTATCCCATTGACTATTTATGAACAGGATGCATTATAATAGAGGGATAATTTTATATTTTAAAATATTATATGTAATGAAGGCATTAAGTTTTATTATTGGTATCGCGTATGAAAGTATAAATATATTTATATAATTTTGTTAGACCTGTATTGAGCCTTAGGCGTTAACAACGTGAAACGTCTTAAAAAGACAAAATTAGCAACTCGGATTTTCTGGCGAAAACAAACGTCTTCTTCGGAAAGTAATTCATAATTGAAATCTCTGTCTACGCACAAACATAAATATTTATAAGGACATTTTGTATTTTACGATTTTCTCAGGAATTACATAGTTATTTATGTGAAACAAGGATTATGTCTTTACATACTACCTCATACGTCAAATCCTCAGTTTCATTCTCATTCACATCTCCTCACTTGAGCATAATATCATAGATTTCGTTCTTTTGCCTTTGTTACATTTCGAGCTTTATGATGATGAATTGAAAGAAAATGGAGATCCATAATGTTCCACTCATCGTTCTATCACATTAAATCTGATTGCGCATTCTTTGTCATTCCGTCAGTTTATCGTAAATATAATCTTATCACTTTATTGCTTTTGTGATTCACTTTAATAATCTAATATGATGATCATGATGTATGATCATGTTATGTTTGGCGTAACTAGTCTTAATTGTGGTACAAATGTTAGTAGTGGATTGAATACTGAAAATTTCTAGGCTTTCAAAAAAAAGGGCGCGCGTAAGGTTCACACGCGATTGAAGTAAAACTTATTTACTACTGTACAAGATGGCATTTGAGTAAAAATAAATACATCTTATAACAATTTTGGAAAATGTCTATTAGTAATATGGTAACACTCGTGATGCACACATTTATTAGTGTCAACCATA
>NW_020537907.1:0-36592 GCF_003426905.1 Ctenocephalides felis | reverse complement strand
TACGACATTTTTTTAAATATTGAATTTAATTTAAATTTTGGACTTTTAAAAGTTTTGCTACTAATATTTTTTAATATTGATTGAAGTAAACGATAAAACGTGTTAAAACAGGATCTGCACAAATCATTCATTTTTTTAATATATAATGCAACTTAGACATCACACATAGTGACAACAACGTTTCAATATTATTTCTATTAAGTCAGAAGATTTTTGTATAATTTATTATATAGGTTTATACATTTATATAGGTTTATTCATTATATATTTTACTAATATTTATAATCAAACAACATTAATATTTAGTTTATTAAAATTTTTTCATTGAAAACACATGCTGTTTAATTGACCAAATTTTCCTTTATTCTTCTGTAACTTTAATATCTATGATATTTTTTAAATTAAAATGTCATTCGTTCATATTCCTCCAAAATATTAGTTTCAACATCTAATAAATGTCATGAAAACGTAGAAGATGAAAAATATATTTATGCATAAGTAGGTACTGCAAAAATTTCAGAAATGGAAAATATATATAATTCCTGGCGATATATATTGAAAAGAATTTAATAATGAACTTAAAGATATGAATTCATATTATTTTTTGCTTATTCAGAGATATGACTTTATATTAATAAAACCATTTCTCATCGCAAAAAATCTGTCACAAAAAATTTTATAAAATGAATTGGAGTTGATCAACGAATACTTTTAAAATATGACATAAAATATTGATGAAATTTTAGTTGTGCATGTTTATATAAAACGTATTTTTAATAAATGTAAAATACCACTCCTGAATTAAAAATACCATCGATAATCCAATATTTTATTGAAAAGCTCTTGCAATAACATATTATATATTTATGTTCAATTCAAACACTTCACAAATCTGTTGCTGTACACCTACCTATTATTGAATTTATTGCCTTTTTTAAATTTAATATGTTTTCATCTGTGTTATTTTAGTTATAGATTTTATATTATTAATATTCCTAAAAGTTAAATTTTAGATTAAATAATTAGATGTTGAATAACTTTTGAAATTTCATAGGAAGTATCATTCTGATAAAAATACATAGAGCATACAACATATGTTTTACAAATTTTTATGTAATTTATTAATTCATGCGAAAAATATAAAAAAAAACAATATCCCAAGTTGTTTGAAAATTATGAGCTTTGAAGTAAAAGCTAGAGCTAGAGCTTTAAGCTGGAGCTTTGCACGAACTGTGACTATTTTTTCGGGTATTGTGGTTAATTTTTATTATTTTTGTTCATTAAACTGTAAAACCTTAATCGTTAATAACATTTCTAATACCAAAGTCAAAAATTATAATTCAATTACTTACAAACTTAAAAACGTAAAAGTGATGCAATTGAACTATTATTTTTGACTGTGGTCATTTTAAAAGTTTAAATAGACAAAAATAATAAAATTTAATAACATTTTTAGGATTACAGTCAAAAATAATAATTCAACTGTAAATTTAAAATTTTCAAAACTGGTTTACTTTGAAAGCAGTTCTTTAAAAAAACTGAACAAAATTATGTCTTGTTCAAACTTCTATTAAAAGTTTTGATCATTTTGCAAAATGGTGCAATACTTGTTAGTTTCAAATAAAGTAACCCACATTCATAGAATGTAATAATTTATATCAAAGAATTTGACGTTTATAAATTTTATAGAGTGTCTTCAAAATTAAGTTAATTGCATAGTATAAAATAAAGCTTGGTACATTTGTAAATAAAACTCTCATTTTATACCCTAATCCCTAATGCAATCAATTTAATGCACAACATTTGATTTTTGGGACTCAAAAGTGTTCGGAATTTCGTCCTTGGGGCCGTTATTTTATGGTCTGCGAGGAAATTCACCGTCGAAAGTTTAACAGAACCCGTGCGGAAATCAATTACCCTTCTGGCATTTTTTGTACCAAACCAATTTTTATTTTCGACGTCAGGGCGCGTTGCTGCCATTCGCACGTTCCTCTCGAAATAGAGAATAGATGCGCGAGGATTTCATTATTTTACTTTTTTGTAATTTAAAAATCGATTCGATGGTTTAAAACCGATTTGAACAGTTGATTTATCGTGGTGATGAAAATAAAATATTTAGGAAAAAAATTAAACTAAATTCTCGGGGATCTATTCTCTATTTCGAGAGGAACGTGCGAACGTGAGAATTCATGAAGATAAATGATGGTCAATATAATATTTTATGAATATGCAACAATTCAAGTCAGTTAGTAATCAATAGTATTATAGAGCAAATTTAATATGTTTTAATATATGTTTCAGTATATTAAGTTATCCTCTCATATATAAAGTGAAATTAAGTACCTGCGTAATTAAATTTCCATGCTTGCAAAATTTTTGTCACTTTTTTTGATATTGTAAATCATACTGAATATTGAGCTATTTTTCATCTTCCTAAAAATCAGTTTCCGATGCTCGAGGGATATTAATCATCTTGAAAGAAAATTGGATTTTGAATCTCTGCAACTTTTGCTATGATCAACGACTGCTTTGCAATAAATTTGTTCAAAAATATTTCAGAGAAATAAGGTCATTTTACATTTTAATAGATTGATTTATGTCACCTCTCATCTTTTACATACGTATCTCTTACAGATTCAAACGTAGACAATTCTAATCCATCACCTAGGTTTCCAAAGCCCCACATCATATCCCATAACCATACTAAGGAATATATTCTAAAGCATCCGTTATAATACCTCCGATACATGTAAAGATGTAAAGAATATTACATAATATTCATCTCTCGTATGACATTTTATGAGAATTGACAAGGCAACCTATGTCATACAGGATCCGGGAACGCAATTTTATTGAAAAGGAATATGGATAGAAAAAATCTAGAAATAGAAAGTTGATCTTGGACGAAAAAATTGTGGACTGCTGACCCATAAGTAAAATAAATAATATACTTTATCAAAAAAGTTAGGGGAGAGATTTTTTTTCCTTACTATCTCCCTCCATAATTCTTCATAATGACGTGCTCTGCATCCGCCCTAGTCGCTCCACCCAAGCAATTAAAAGCCGGCTTGTTTATAGTAATAATAGTTATTGTGTGCAATGCTGTAAACTTGTTCGAAAAAACATACTTCATGTTTAGGAGTTGTGACGACTGTCACTACAGTAAAACCTTCATAAGAAGCTTTAAAAATATCAAAATCGAATTTCACAGAAAAACTATATTATGTGAGTTGAGGTCAATAATCTACAAAGTATATTACCCGCAAAATTTGAATTCAAATTTCATAACTCTTTGTGCAGATAGTTTAGAATATCAGTTTATACATTCACAATTTTACAGTTTACTGTCAAGATGCTCGCGTAAATGTTTATCGACCAAGTCTTGGTATCGTATGTGGCAAGGTAATCCTCCTCGACTGTAACTCCCACAAGACGAAATCCTTACACCTTTTCCGAGGGCTCTCTTTATGTCTCTCAATATACGAGTGTACGTCAGGATCATTGTATTTCAGTGCCTAACTCAGACGTTGTGGGTGGCCGACACATCACGGAAAAAAATACAGAGAGCTGGGAGGTGGAAAAAGAAAATTTTTTTTGTTCGAATGTTAGTTGAACACCAAATTAGGGAAAGAGTATAAGTAAGTGAAATTTTGTGGAATATCTACTCAGATAAAATTTTTAGTTGTTTATTGCAGAAATGAAGTCAATAATGTTATAAAATTGGTTAGGAGGGAATTTTTTGCCTGACTATCTCCCTCCGTAGTTCTTGTCTACCCTTTTCCCATTTTTTGCACTCCACAATGGCGTGCTCAGCATCCGCCATAGTCGCTCCACCCAAGCAATAACAATTAAGAAACTTAATAAATTATTTTGTGAATTATCAAGCATCTGCTATAAGAAATTTCTGGCAAGATTACTTATACCATGTATGTAGTTTTTGATATTATTTGTTTATTTAAATTAATGGTAACATTTTTTACACAGCTAGAGAAGTTTTGTAGACTGCTCGTTAGGTAACGTAGACATAAAGATTCTATTTAGATAACTATTAATTAATTTCTGTAAACAATGCGCAAATCCATAAACTTGATACAGCAAGATTTTTGCAGAAACCGTTACAGAAAAGCTCTTTTTTGCTAATTCCAAAGAAATAGCTGAAAAATAATCGCGTCTCGCAAACCTGATCGCAGCTCCTCCGTGTCGAGAGGTAAAGATAATAGCTTATAAAATTGTAAAATCGGTACAGACGTTTTTTTAAGGAACGTTTGAAATTTCAATATTGATATATTTTATAGTTTTTTAGGCTACCACCAATTCCAGCAGTATCATTTACCAACTTTACATCATACGACAGATTTTTGTAGTCATGCCAAATAGTATCCAAAGACTATTTTTTAGTTTTTGAGTAAATTTGTCACCAGTTCTCCAAATAATATACATTTCGAATAATATATACCGCAGCAAAGCAATAAATGTGATGCTGTACTCCCGAGACGTATAAAACAATGTAATAAGTGCCAAAGGCAGTCTGAGAAATTCTATTGCCTTGTTCTCAATTCTTCACGTTTCATCATTAACTTGGATAACGAAAAGGATTTTTAGGATCTGATAGAAATTAGAAAATCTTCTTAGGATTTATTTTTAAAATTATGCTTCAAATCTACTTAGAGACTATCCTTCAACTACGAAAGTTGAATAAAGTTAGTTGATGTTGAAAATCTTGATAATTTTGATCGTTCTTAAGTAGCATTATGATTATGTAATAAAATAAAAATTCCATTGCTTCTACTGAAATAAAATTTTTAGTTCAGGTGAGTATTTATATTTGATGAATCATACTCTTATTCATAACTATTCGTCATGCAAACCTTACGTGAGTTAGCATAGGAAAATATGTAAATGGCTTTTATATTCAAGCTTACTTAAAATGCATAATACATGCTACTCTTGTTCCATTAGATTTTAGGATTATCACATAAGTCATTTCCATCAGTTGTCGGTTTTCGATAAGCTCCCCTGTCTTGCCATAAACTAAATGGCATTATATCAAATGAAGTCTTTGAGGCCTTGCAAACTGATCGAAGTCCATTAAAATGAGCAAATAATGATAGTAAGGGCAAAAGGGACATTCAATCGGCTAAGATGATGTTAACCCTTGGGTTGGGTCTAAAACACTAGCTGAAGATTTACTATAAGTACTAAAGAACCACAATCCATTATGGTAAAGGACTGAGGTCTGCAATTTGAGGAAACGTGGGATTACATATTAACTAATCTATATATACATACACACATATATTTATATATATATATATATATATATATATATATATATAAATTGTAGCCTAAAACTGTCAAGAAGACTACTGTTATATATATTCATATTACATGAATAATTTCTCATGTCATCAAGTTTTTGATAACTATAAAATGTTTGCTATCAATCTATGTTTAATGAGATTATTTATAATATCCAGTTATAAGCTTTTAGTAGCATCTATGAATAAAACACGTCTTCATTTATAAATTATAATATGCAATATATTATAATTATCAATTATTCCGTAGACGTGCTTCAACTAATTAATTCATATCACTCAACTTGATGCACGAATAAACACAAACATTTAATGCCGTTAAGTTAATTGCATTTGCGATGTTATAATTTTCCTATAATTGGTAATATTTTTAAAAGCTCTCATATTTCCGAGTCCAATTCATTATTGAACTATCATTACTTTGTAAAATATTGTCTGTTTAATTAGTAGTTTTCGATTTTGTTACGCAACAATTACGTGTATTAATTTTATTAACAAAATTTATCATAATTGACTTAGAATAAAGATTGACGATTAGAATAATAATTATAATAATAGCGTATTGCTCTGCTATTTGAAACACACATATCTCACATGATATACCTATACAATTTTTATAATCTAATATAAAAAAATCTATATATTCTAACCTGTACCTGCATACACCTGTAGAAATCTATTTCTTAAGCACTTCTTATTATATCAACCTGAATATTTAAATTTCTTTTTTATATAAACAATAGTACAGGTGAAATAATCAGTTTAAACTTAAGAATGTCTAAAACTCCAAAATTATGAGAAATAATTTTGTACTTCTTTGAAAACCAATCACAGAATCATACTGCTATTAGTATTAGCTAAATATTTGTATTTTTCTGATAATTTAATTTGCCAGTCAGAAACATAAGATTAAAGAATAATTATAATTTTTACTAAATTGATCCAGTAATAGATTAGGTTTTAATTACAGGCTCCTATCTGAATTGGACGTACCTATAACTAGCATACATCAATTATGTTAGTTTAATTAGTTTTGTTAAATATAAACTATCCGGAATTAAATGTAGAGTCAAAATAATGTGTGCATTCGATCTGCAATATTATCTGATCCAAAACAGAGGTAATATATCACAATTGATATATTTGAATTAGGCCTGAAATAATATAGATTCACAAATAATTAAAATAACTAAACGGAATTTATTTTGGATCAATGAAAATGAACCTTGAATCTTGTTTATCAGACGAGATTAGAAACCATTAGCACATATATTTTGCACTCATTGGAGGATATATTTTAGTCATAAATACATACTAGAATTAAACAGTTTGAAATAAGTATTACAAAATTATGATTATAAATATGGATATTTACGCGACTATGCATTTAAAAAATCACGTATTTCCAATTATTAAGATATAAATTATATTGATCGAGTCAATTATCATTTATCTATCGTTTCTCCGCGTGGGTTATTATGTATAATAATTTAATTGGCAAACTATTAACTCAGGTTTCCACCTGCTCGTGTTATTTGAATATGAGCTATGTAAATACACAACAAGATTCCAAGTTGTTGTTCTGGCAGAGAACATATTTCCCATGCAACATTGCCCAAGAAGACTGTTAATATTATCTAAACCACTCACTTGAAGTGGCGAAGGGGGCCAACGCTCCAAGAGCTTTTGATCTAGCAAACTTGGGGAAGACATTCAAAGTTCGGTGTAATATTAATTTATATTGTTATAGTCGAGACCACATTTATCATTTCTTGTAACTAAATGATAATTGAATCTAATTAATTTTATTTTTTAATTTAATTTATTTACTTTGAAATTACAAAATTTAGTCCAAGAGCTTTTGATTTCTATAAGCCATTTTAAGGCTTAAAAAGTTGGGTCTAATATTAATTTAAATTATTATAGTCGATACCACATAATCATTTCTTGTAAGTAAATGATTATTGAATTTTATTCACTTTAGATTCAATTTATTTATTTTGAAACTACAAAATCTAGTCCAAGAGCTTTTGATATCAGAAACTTCTGTAAGCTACTCTAAGGCACAAAAAGTTGGGCCAATATTTCTTATAATTAAATTCGTATTGAATTCAATTAATTAGTATTATAAATAAAATAGAAACTGAAAGAAATAAAAAAGCTTTAGTTTAATTTTGATTTGACATTTTTTATGATATTTTCTATGATGGTCTAAAAGAACACCTTTAAATTGACTGTTCAATTACAAAAGCTTAATAATGAATATTTTATCAAAATGCAATAATAAACTATATCGAAATGTCTACATATCGTCACAAAGTTGCTAAATTTTAATTTTCTTACATTAAGTCGATTATTCACACAAAATAAAGGAAAGATTTGACTTGAACACCTTGTTATTACATTTTTATTTACAGTAATTTAAAATTACTACTGAACCGCCGAATATTGAAATTCCTTCATTGAACAATTTTATTTAGAAATATCACAAAATTAGTGTGAACATTTATTTAGATAGATAATAAAATTTTACAGTCGCTGTTATAATAAAATAACAACTGTAAAATTAAATTCGATACGAAATTAATATTACGTAATTAATAAAATACTTTATGGATCAATTTCATTGCTATTCATTAACAATATTCATCAAAATCAAATTTTCGATCAGTTTTTGTAGCTTTTGTTGCGATAATTTCATACTTTCATTGTTAACTCCGAAATACCTCGGCTTCTGTTTAATTATAACTCGGATGTCGAAATAAGAAAGGGTATTAAATTATTAATTTAAAATTTCTATTGTATAGAAAATATAATCGTGATGAAAACGTATCATGGAAACGATAATGTTGCAAAAATATATTTATATAAAGTAGATGACTTCTTTAAAAATTATAAAAGATTTTATTTATTTTTTGTAATATCAAAACATCAGTTCAATCAAATGATTTTAAATTTTAACAACATAGACAAATTTGAGGGATTAACTAAATCATTAATAATTAGAGCTTTACATTCTACTAAAATATCGGATAATTTATTAACCAAATAAATTGTGTTTTGTACAACCATAAATTAATTTATGTGATATACCACCTTTTTCACATTTATTTGAAAAAGTAATATTTTATTTTATAGAGATTTAATTAATAATTATATTTTTATTTTTATTCGCGAAATATTGAAATATTCAATTTCTGCTTGAATTCATATCTCAATACATTTTAAATTAGTTTTTAGATTTAATAATTTTCTTATGTATTTAAAATATTTTCTTTTATTTTCTGCCTCTAAAATATTTAAATCATGTTTTTCTTTATGCAAATTGCTTTGAAAACGTGTTAGTTCTAAATATAGCTTATTAATTAAAATGATTTTAAACCTCATAATGAGTAGAAATGGAAAAAATACAACACAGTAGCCATATCTGCACATGTCTGCAAGTTTGTACATAGAAAATGTAATGTCAAAGCTAATTAAAAACTAATTAGGCGAGTACAAAGCATCACAAACACTACAGAACATTTCTACTGAATTATATTTTATGTACAAAAAAATCTACATAGTTCTACGTCCTGTTTCACTAAAAGTCTCCTCTGGGCAAAGACTGATGTTTGGTGACCCTAATTCACCAGAACATGTCTGACTGACAAATGCCTTCAGAGGTAAGAAGAGGTCTTAGATTTACTGGGAGTCTTGGGGTGATGCACTCACGAAAATTGCTATGGTAACACAATGGCAGAGTATTTGCATAAAAAGATCCTGAGACGTTTGGAATTTATCTTATTAATAGGCCTTCTGCCCCTATTCTTAAAAACTGTAGCACCATAATAATGGAGGTGCAAAAATGGAAAAAAATCATTATCATAAAATCAAATGCAATAAATCGGATGACAAACTTTTTTCGTTCTTTGATCTAAAATCACACACCATTTAGTAACTTTGGTTAATCAATAAGATGTTCTGCAGTATAACTCTTTAATGACCTTTGTTTCAAATATCGTCTTTTACGTAAACATATTTTGACGAAAACTGTTTTCAAGAAAAAACACGTATGTAAGTATTTGGTATCCAACTAGAATTTTCTTATTTTCAATCAAAAATTACTCACTACCCTTATTTTTTGTAATTAACAATACATTTTGCAATGTGTGTTTTCCCTCGGTTATATTTAATAATTCACTACCTTCTGTGATTTCATAAATCTGACAGTCCGACAGTTTCAACTTATTTTCAACACAAATATAATCTCGTATAACTATGTTTGACAAACAAAAAGTTGATCATACACAAGTTGCACAGGATACCGTACGTTTACATATAAACTACCTCACGATATGAAACTATACATTTGATTTATTTTAGTGAATATTTGTGAAAGGAACTATGTTACAGAAGTTTTATATTCAATTAAGATGATAATGATAATATAAAATCAAAAGCACTTCTTAGATAAATTCTATAGATAAATTCTATAGATAGATCCCTGATCTCATGATCTCAAAATGCTATTATATTTATCTCTTTATTATATTTTTATACGTTATTAACATACATTAATTTACAAAATAATATATTATTTTATACTCATTTTTATTTTTATTAAATTTTCGTTATATCGTTATTCTGTTACATGACGAATATAATACAATATTTCTGTATGGCATTACAAAGCCGAACAAAAGTACAGATGTAGCCCGCGATCGTCATCAAGTTGTTTTAAATGGTATATCGATTTTATAATCTCGCCGACGCTGTGGCATTTACAATAGCTCCACGCTTCTACCACTGTGAAAGAGCCAGTCAACATATTGAAAAGTCTTCCAAAATAATAATTGTAACCGAAATTTTATCATAGTGGGCAATTCCCAAAAAGTGCCCAAAAAAGTGTTGTTGTTACTAACTTACTATGATAAGCCAAAATTTGAAGAAATGAAAAAATAATTATAATTTGCCACTTTTTTACACGAATCAAATTGTTAAAAAACAAATTAATTTTATTTGCTTACTAATATAAACAATATATGAAGATAGCTTAATATGTTTACAATTTCATATTTGTCTGTTTAAAAAAAAAATGTGGCACGAAACACTAAAATACACGAGCTTTAGTTCCTAAAAGCATTCACACTTCTATTTAGATTATTGATATTTATACTTATTTAATTAATTTTTATTAATAATATATATTAAGACAAGAAAGCATTACTAAACTTGCAGTAAACTTTCCTTATTTTAACTTGCAGTATAAAATACGGTGGAGCGATCGTGTTAAAAAAACAGCTACTAATTTCTAGTATCTTTAATTCTGTGAATCGTTTTTAAAAAAATTAAAAAAAATATCTAAAACAAATTCAAATAATCTTGAATATATAATAAGAATAATTAGTTAAAATAAATTTAATTTTTATATTTAAATATTTGCTAATCAAATATTTCCCCAACCCACAGTCTACGCGGAATGCTACGCGTAGCACAGCACGTGTATAGTACCAGCAAAACGGCATAAGCGCCTTGATTGATTTATGCGAATCAAATTCACAGTCTCGTTTCGGAAACAAGCGATAGATTTTTTCATCAGTATTTCATATTCTATAAAAATAAATATGAAAATAAATTCAGTAACATCGGAAATAAAACCCCTGCGCACTAACGAGGACAGTAGGAGTAAAATAGAATCAAATGAATTTGATGTTCATTAGATACAAAAAAATCTTCTTGATCAAGATATATAAAACAGTTATAAATTTTCTGATGCAGTATGTTTTCGATAAATACTTGTTAAATCAGATTTTCAAATAATTTCGTAAACCAAACTTTTTTTTTATCAGTCTAATAATTCTTCAAAAAACAAACATATCTAGCAATAGGAATTTAGATTGTAAATTGTCTCCATTAGTTGGAATTTAATTTAATTTTGTCCTCAGTTCCAGACCATGCCAGGCCGAGAGTCTGCTCCTTGCCTGATCGTCCATATAATCCTCGGGCGAGCGACGATTTGTACCGACTTCGATCATTTTCGATCACGTCGAAGGGAAGCGTGGTGAATTGTGGTGACAGCATCATCAGCAGGCGTTCCAGATCGAACACCAGCGTCAATTCCACAGCCAGCAGGTGAGAATACTTATCTTTATGGTGATTTATGTATCTGGATGAGGAATCAATTCATTTGTTATGTAGAAATCATTGATTCATGGTGATTCATAAAGTAATTCTTGGGCTGTAGAAAAATATGCTAATACAATCTTACACAATTATAAGAATTTCCATGAATCTGTCAAAATGTGAAGTATTCTCATGAGCTATAAATTTTTGAAAAATTATTTATGAACTCTACTCAATATACTTCCTTAAAATTCATCACAAGCCATAAATTACTAATCTTCCGATTTAATTTCTGAAAAAGAATATGTTCTTTTTTTAGTCCTGTCCACTCCAGTTTTATTTCTATGGGTTCACTTTTGGTGTTTTTCCTTTGGCTTTGGCTTTGAATTTTGAATATCACCATGTATCACCAAGGGGGAGGGGGGTCCAAAAATCCCTAAAAACTCGCTCACGTAATTAATGGACGCCTCCTAAGACCGTAGCTCCACTATATAATTTGCGATTGTATTTTTTTAATACTATTCATTTATTATCATAGCTTTTCTTAGATGAAATGAGGTACAATATTGTACTATGCAGATCTACATATATCTGAATACTAAGATAGAACTTGAGTGTGTGTTGAGTTTTTTTAATTAAAAAAGATTTAAGTATTCCTTTTATAGAGATATGTAATTTGTGTTTTTTAATATAAAGAACAGTTTCTATAAACTTAAACAAGAAATTTTAAAGAATATTCAGCAAATATTTTTCATTAAACCGCTCACAAAATTATATCTACAATGTTGTAGTACTGAGAAATATCTTGAAATAAAACTTTGCAAACAAAATTCTCAACATTAGAGCAAATTAGTAATAAGAAAATTGAATACATTGTGCCACGTGTTTGTAAAGGAATTTATATAATTTATGTGCTATGCTCATTGTACCCTTAAATTATAATAATGGTTTCTTAATTTGAGAAAATACCTGTAATCTATAGCGCAACTTTCGTATTATCAATAGTAAAATATATAAAATTAATCTATGTTTTGCTTGACGGAAATAAGCTAAGTTTCCTTTATAATTGTCAATTAAAATAAAGTACTGGTGGCTAAGATACTATGTAAGCAAATCATTTTCAATTAGTCAAATCCTCTGTTTCTAAAATGTCAAATGAATGAAAAACAGTTTCAACAGACGTAAATAAACAACTTCATTAAACGGGAAATTGTGTGTACAATGATTCTTTAATTAGTTCCTTATTGCTTTTTGTTTACTGATGCTCGAACAATCTCTTCAGAGAAGCGAAATGACAAAATTGCTTGACTGTTCTTTGTACTGAAAACATGAGGGTACTTAGAAACAATTATTTGTGATTTAAGGAAATATAACTATGAGGTGAATGATTTAAATTGGCAAACTTAAGCATTCCTTTGAAAAAACACAATTGTTCTATATGCACTATATTCTTTAGTGCCTAGTATTCATTTCCTTCTCCGGATTTTCTTACCTTTATTTTTTTCATTATTATTTATTTTTTGTAGCTTGTTTTCAATATATCAGTAAATAAGTCTACGACTGTGAATAATTCAAATATGATCATAAATTTATCTTTAATAAAAAATGAGTTTAAATTATATGTTTAATTTGCTAAATCACACAGTACTTTAAATCCTTGTTTCTACAACTCCTTATTATTTTTTGGTTCATCCTTGAGTGCGTTTGAGCAGCAAATATTATTTCAGCAAATCAAATTAAGACCGTTATTATATATAAATCGGAAGTACTCATTTAAATATCAATTTAGCATTTTATATCACGACAATAATCCTTATGTATTTACCGAAAAAATGAAGAAAAGTGGTTGTACCCTCGATTTTATTGGGTGGATTTTGTAACGCAATTATAACGATCACAATTGGTTCTTTATTTAATTTATTTTTTCCCAACACAGCATTTTTTGTTCAGCCTCGAAATTTATTCATTACGTTATATTATATTAAGGGACTTCATGCGTTAATGCCATTTCCATTATCGAATGGCTTACACGCTTCTTATATTTTCTCCCAAAAAGCGTTGTAATGGAAAACAAACAATATATTTCGGAAAAAACTCTCAACTCATACTAAAGTTTTTCAAACTTTTTCGGCACTCACGCATTGTGAAAATATTTAGTATCGAAGATAACAAGTGGGTGAACTTTTGCTGTGAAAATTGTCATCGCTAAAATAATAAATTGGAGATGTGCTGAATGTTTGATTTGTGTGTCGGATTAAATCAATATTGATTTAAGTGTCTCTTCAGCTCTGGTAATAAAAGTTTATGAGTAATAAAAATCCTGCACATGCGGAATAATTTGAATATTGGAAATTTCAGTTTGATCAAACTAAACGTATTGTCTAATTTATCTCATTTAATTAATATTCACTGAATATCAAATTCCTTTATCTCATGGAAATTAACGAATGTATAAGAAAACACCTGACTAAACAAATTAGAAAACTTCAGGGACAAAACAAGCCCTTCGGATACCTGACGGACACGGACCCTTTCGAAAAATATTGTATTCAATAAACCGGCTTTTTCCCTGAGATATTTTGACAGTGAAGGATGTTATTTTCTGTCAAGTGAAAAATATCGGAGAGTACGGGATTTTCGGATTTTACGATGTTTGCTCTATCCGAGACGACACTTTTCCCGTTTGGCGCAAAATCCGATATTGAGACGCCGTATATACATGATAAAATAGTCAAAGAGTTAGTTGACTATAGGGTTTTGAAATATAACTTAAAATTGACAATATTGAAATATAACTAAAATTGCAATATCATTTTACAAAAAATAATAGAAAATTTACCAGGATATTTGCCTTTTACCATGGAACGCTAAAAGAAATTTGGCTTTCTAAATATAAATCTGACACTCCAAGTTACGAAGTAAAAGGTCAGTAAATGATCAGAAGATCAATCATAACCAAAAAACAAATTCGTAAAACTTTCTTTATCATAAGTATTCTGAAATTTTTGAATTAACAAAACTATATATTCATTTCATAGAATTTTATTATTTCCATATATTAAAGAGAAGTATTTAGTTTTGATCCCGAAAAATCCTATATTTTGATATAGATTTAAAATTACCAATTTCATATTTAAAGGTTTTGATCAGGATTTATTTACATGCAAATGAAATAAATGTGTTAAATAAAATCTGATGAATATTAATGCAATATTTTGTTGATTTCAAACTAATTTCGACTAGAACCGTCTAGAACCGTCTCACGTCTAAGCAAAAAGGCTGCATTTAAAGATAGCACCTCATTGATATTGATACTAATTACGTTTTGAAAATTTATAACTAGTTGTGTATAAATGACTAATCCTTTTTCACATCCAAGTGAAAAGATTGCTTCAAATTAAAATAACTCCTCGAAAGTGTCACCATAGGGTCCGTCTATGAACGATTTGATGGTTGATGGACAGTAGACGCCGTACTGAAGTGGTTAAATCTGACTTCCCACGATATCCGTAATAATTTTTTAAAAAACCCACCATGTTAAAATATATTAATAAAAATAATTAACCATATGTGGAAATCCAAATTACTCGTTTTTTGAGTCATCATATATCAGATCCTCTCCTATATTATCCGTCTGGTCGACGCATCGGTCCGGATAGCACAATAGATAAGATAGACACGCCGGGGCTTACATTGCGCCACGAATATCCAAATCCTTCGCTTTCGGCAGACAGACGGGCTTAAATATACCAATTCCGCGTACACTCACCAAAATTTTCATAAACACACAACCTTTTGTTGTTACAACACCACCAGAATATGAATACTAATAAATTTATACCGTCGGATATTTGGACATCATAGTTATGCATATTCTTAGCTAATTCCGTGAAATGAAATCGAGATTGAAGTTTCGAAAATTGGTTACATGATACTTTAACTTTGTCTAGCGGGGCCTAAAGGTCTGCGTGTGAAAAGATTCACCACCGATATATAAAAAACAAGTAAAGTTAGGACAATTTTAACAACAATATCTGAAAGTAGAGGGCAAAAGTTGCAAAACCAGACATAAGCTTGATTCTTACGGTGTTGCTATTAGAGATAAATGGCAATGTTTAAAAATCCATAACAAAAGTATTATATTCTGTTAGTTTCTTTGGTAGTAAGCACAGTTGTTTAGTTTACGGGACCTCAAAATAACTTTTAAGTGAACATTAATAATTTTGATATGATATTGTTATTTAAGATATTTCGTTAATTTTAAGTTAAATTCAGCAGATTTTATTATATACCAGATTATAAATTTTTGAAAAACAGCAAAACAACCACAGCCAAATTGGAACTTTCAGCCCTATCCTATACATATTCGTGGAGTATTTAATTTTATTTACAAATTGTCTTACTTCCAAATCACGTAAAGTTTTTATTTAGAAAGAAATTGATTTGTGTTTCTTCAAAATATTGTCAAAATATTATGCTTTTTATACACAGTTATGTGTATTTACAACTACGTTACATATAACTACTACTCGAAAGTCTTCAAATTTAAAGATTATTATATGTATAATACCGCAAGAAAAATGTCAAACTTTTAATAAGGTTATGATCTTTTCATCGTTTCTAAAGTTCTACAATTTTAAACTCTCTGACACGTAATTTCCTGAATATATAATAAACATAATTTAATGAATTAAAAGCTGACAAGCTAATCTTAGAATTATTTCAAGCGAAAAGTTCCATAACTCCTTGCAGTTACTTAACTGATTTTCAGACTATTAATATGAATCAATATGATACATTTAATTTTATTTTTTATTTAAAATTAGTAAAAAATAGAAGCTGATAATTGAAATTTTATTTATTAAATGTTTAAAAATTATCGGTAAAATCCTTTTTTATTCAATTTATGAACTTGAAATCGATTAAAATATAATTCACAATTTATTGTCTGTTGATTTCTGAACTTTCTTTCGCTATATGTATTTTAAACTTTATTTTGGTATGTTTGTTTTTATATTATATAGTATCATCTATTACCTTGGTTATTATTAATTATTAATCTACCTGTGATTTATTATTAAAGTTGATTTATTGACAATGTTTTCTGAACAAAGTCGTTGATCATCAAATATTCTCATCAGGAATTGTCGCTTAAATTCTCTTCTTGACATATGCCAATCTTAATTTGTAACTTTTCGAAAAGGAAAAATAGAGATGTATCTAGACTGAATTATATTATGCACAATAAAAACTGTGAAAGATAATTTGACAAAAGTCATCTATAATATTTATGATCTTTGTAATTAGACATTATTGATGCAAAGCAATTAGTAGAGTCGATTTTGGAATATTTGATTTGGTTATAACAATTAGTTATATTTCCATTTTATTTCAAATTATTTAAACTGTATAAAAATGTATAAATTAGATTTTTGTTATGATCTATGTATTATATTTTTTTGATATTTTAAAATTATTTTTAAAAAGCTCAAAAATTGTATAATTTTTTTAGATTAATAAATTACTGAGGTAGTTTTAAATAAAAATTAATATATGCATTTTGTAATTTTTTTTTGAAAATTATTTAAAATATTTCTACTAAATTTATTTAAATATATATATATATATATATATATATATATATAGGTATATATATTTATAAGTATTTTATAAACCTCGATGTTGTCTTCATATAATATTAAAACCATTTCAATCTGCAAACATCTTGACATCAAAGTCAGATGCGAAATGGACTTGTATTTGATACGAATCGTTTAATATTTTATTATGAGTTTATTTACCAAATCATATTGCAAATATGATCTCTGATAAAATTGAGCTTTTGTTTGAATTATGAAAATCTACTTTAGCATGTATGATTAAAATGAATTGAACCATTTTTGTTATTTATTACATTAGAAATTCTTTAGATGGTTTTTTGGTTTTTCTTTACATTCTTAATGTATTTAAAAAATCTTGCAATTCATCATTACATTCTTCTTTTTCAAATAATCGCAGGCCATGGGAATTCATAATCCATTTTGGCAGCCGCGCTGTGTAACAGAAAAATTATAAATGTCAACGTTTTGTACAAGATCCATTTTAATAAAAGAATTATTAATTATTTCTTAAATAAATTACATACTCTAAATAAATATACTAGAGCAATATTCTAGTTACCATTAAATTAAATAATGCGCAAGAAAAATATTCGTAAATATTAAAGGGCTTAAGTAATGAACATAAATTGAATTAAAATGCATGTGGGATTTGCATGAAGAATTAATTATAAAATAATATTACTAAAACCAGGTAAATTAAATTATCAAAAATACGAATATGTAGCAGATTAATTTAATAATGCTACATACAACCAACCAAATAAAGTAAGTGCTTGGTTGATGAATTTAATTGTTGGACTTATGTAATTGATAATTTTCAATCAAGTAAATTAAATAACATTGTAAAATGTTTTTTATATCTTTGGAATAATTAATTTTACTTAATATTCTCATTTCTCCTGATGACCGAGAAAATCGATCACAAAAAATCTGTGGTCTTTTTTAATTGTCTTCAAAGCTTTTGTTCCTCGGATTGAGCTTTTGCGTTAAACGCACTGTGGTCTTATTCAACGCTTTGTTTCAGTACGTCTAGTACTATTATAAGGCACCGCGCTGAGAAAGCTTTCATGGGGGGTATTATAAGCAAAACCACGGGTGAGGGTTTAGTAGGAGGGTCGAGGGAAATTTGGTAAAACATATTCTGAGCGAATTTTTAATATGTATGATTTGTATTGATAAAATATATTTATTCGAGATAGATTTAAGCCTAAAGCTTTTACTTGAAACTATTGCTTAGAGCACTGATCTAGTAAAAAATATGAGATAGAAAAAATAGTACCTATATGGTTATATATTTGGAATATATTTTAACCTAAAAAATTAATAGAAATTTTAGTAATGATTCAAATTTTTTGTACTGAACCGCTCGAAACATTGGAATGGAACTTGAAATATAGGAATATCCATTAATTTTGACATTGATGCAAATTCAGCAGAGTACGTTTTAAACAAATTTAAAATATGTAGAATGTATAATATATAAAGGTACTTTCAAGATGAAATTGCAGATCAAATAGTTTAAAATAAAATGACAAAATTGTGAATAATTCACCAAAAAGAAAAAAAGAAGCTTTCAAGTTTTTAGGATCTGATGATAGTAGATCTCTTTCTTTGTCTTATTTTTCTTTCGTTTTCACTGGATTATTTCTCCTTTTCAAAGATAGGAAATGTTCCCTTTTTTGGCAACTATGAAACTTTGAAAAATTATTTATAACCACTTTTACTCATTGATAAAAAAGGAAGGGACAATCTAAAAGAAATTTAAATGAGCTTTCAGATTATACCTACCGGAGGTCAGTCTACGATATATGAAATAGCGAAAGTGATTTATATGCCAAAAACGAGAATAAATACGAAACGGGCCTTTTTCAGAGACACTTTTAGTGCTTTTCTCAAACAGCGGGTGCCGTGAAAGACAAACCATGTTCATTGACTAATGTTATTCAAAAAAAAGCTTGACGGGCTACATTTGAATTTTATAGTTTGTCACATGAATGCTCCAACTTTATTACTTTTAAACAAGATATATTGTGGAGAAAATTATAATCATAAAATGACAATGATTGTCATACATAATTTTGCAGATTCAGATAAGAGAAATAATTAAGAGGGAAAAAGCATTGCAGAAATGCGTTGCACAGGTCTAGAAAACGACAGAAATTTAAGATTTTCATTACAACGCAGAAAAATTACTAGAACGAGGTTTTGACATTTTTTGGGGATTTCTCTCCGATTTTTACAGTTTAACCCTTAATTATAACTTTAGATTGCGGTAAAATATACATTGAAAATATTACGTCGTACAGACAACTTTTTGTGGTCTTGTGTATAAACTAAAAAATACAATATAAAACCTTAAGCTTGCTAAAGATCAACCCTAATAATAAAAATTTTAATTGAAAACCTTTAGCCAATTATTAAACATTTTGACATTTACAGCCCAAAATATTACACCCACATAACCATGGGTGGAAGTATGGGCAGCTTGCACTTTTCAAATACCCATGTTCCCAAGAGGTTTAACATTTTCGACTGTAAATATCAAAGTGTTTCCACGTCTATTTCCTGCCCAAAATATTTCCAGTACCAAAGTATCAAAATTCTAAAACTCAACAAAGTTATTCAATAGGATATCCTCCTCTTAGTTAAAAGTTGCGATCGTGGCTTAACACAAGAAAGCCTTGCAATATTTCACATGTTCGGTTTATTTGCTCATTTATTCCGATAATACGATAGGAGACACGTGCTGTGCTCTCGAAACATGTACCAAATACGTGATATTCTATTAAAGGCTATTATTGGAAGTTTGTTACTTTGCGGTGACAACCTGGTAATACACCAAGTCCTCCTTTTGTAATACATTTCAGGAGGAAATGTTACGTAAAAGATAGCTTTGTGTACCGCACGAGAGGTTTTAGTATAATATATTTATTGCGAGATAATTGTATCATATTGGAAGTTGAGTTTGGTTTCAAAGAGCCCAAAAGGATTTTCTTTGCTCATAGATTGCGTTTAATAACATGTTTGATCTTCCCCATGCACAAATATGATCGAAAGGGCTTTTACATAGTTACTGAAGCACGTGTAGTGCAAAAAATTCTCTATAAGATAAAAATGTATGATATATGTGAGAGACCAAAAGAATTTTCATTGCTTATAAATTGCATTTACTAATATGTTTTGATCTTCCAGCAATATATGCACTAGTTGAAAATGGGATCGAAAAGTCTTTTACAAAGTTACTGTGGCACGTGTAATATAGAAAATGCTCTACAAAATGAAAATTTATGATAGTACAAACAATATCAATATTTCGTTTTGATATCAAGTTATAGTTACTATAAATTTATAAAAAAAATATTTGATAACCGCACAAATTCAAGATGTCGATTAATGTAAAATTCATAAAGATCATAAATTTAAAATAATATTATTAAGAATATTTAAAAAAAAACATTTGAATATATAATTATATTTATTTGCTGCATATAATATCATACAGGGTGTCCTAGAACTCAAAGTAACCAAAAAAGGAGTGAAAAAGTATTGATCGTAACTATCATGAGAAAAATTTTAAAAAATATATATCTCACGTACTTCCAAAATTTTGGGTATTTAAGTGCAACCTATAGTCTTGGTAAAAAAGTGATATTTTTTTATTACGGATTCCAAGCTAAAATGAACAAAATTAACATAGTAACCAAAAAATCGTCACATTTTCATCAAAGCTCTAGGTTGCACTTAAAAGCTCATAATTTTCAAACTACATGAGATAATTTTTTTTTTCAATTTTTTTTTGTGGTAGTTATGATTATTACTATCATATCTTTTGTGTTTGACGTTGAGTTTTGGGGCACCCTGTGCATGTGAGTAATCAATTTATAGAAGATTTTAAATTTTTATAATTTGAATTATTATTATTTAAGCGAATGAAACATTGTAGTAACATAAAATCAATGTAAATACCGTATGGCTATAGTTTTCGAAACAAATCCAATTCACAAAACTTTCAGTTATGTTTCCAAATTAATTCTGCATTTATATGCATGTATTCTGCAATATGTAGAGAGCTTTATTTAGAACTAAATCATATTTTAAAATTCCCATCAAAATAAACAAAATTCAATTTGGATTAATTTTGAAAACATGGAAATAGAGTATTGTTATATAGAATGGAATATAGTTTTCAATAAAGTTTACGAGATAAAAAAGAATGCAACATTTTTCCCAACATGGTTATTTTGTTATTAGTTTTGATCAGTTGATAGATTGTGAGAGCTTATCTGTTTATCCAACATCAAATAAATCTCCCAATACAATTTTAAGCAAATATATCCCTTCACCACTTTAAGCAAATTAAATTCACTGACCTCAGCCTGTTCTGGAGCGCCCACGCTTGGTTTCCTTCTATCTCTGAGTTTTCCGAACATGAAAATGGCAGATATAGCTGCGACTGTCAAGATAGCGTACATTTCCACAGTAATTCCCTCCGAAGTGGCCCTAGATGTCTCCTGGACCATTTCCTCGGCCATAACCGCTTCTGATAACATATTTTGCGGAGCCAGATCTTCCCCGCGCCAAAACATGAATTTATTTAAGATTGCGTCCATCTTTCTGAAATAGAAGAAATTTAAAAATGAATGCAAGGGAAAGTACACCAAATTTATCATTTATAGAAAATAAAATTTTCTTATTTTTCCAATAATTAGGTGAGGCAAATTGAATTTAAACTACATGCATATTTTGCGGAAAAAATCACTGCTGGTGGTAAAAAAAATCAGTAGAGTGAATCAAACTTTTAATGTGGAATGTAATATTTTAATATTGCATTTCAAAATATCATTATATCATTTCTAATTATATTTGGTTCACTTTTCTGAAAATTTTCATACCTATAGCATCAGTTATTATATTTTTTTGCATCATTTTTTCTAATGTAAGATTTTAATATATATCTTAACCTCTTAGGAATTTTATAATTTGTCAATTAAGTCATAACATATTAATTTTTTAAAATATAAAGAATATACCACCTTACAATTTACTAGGATGTTATTCCAAACCTTTTTTTTTAATTTTTAATTTTTGCTATGTTTTTGTATTTTTAAGTAAACATTATTATAAAAATTTAGTACATTTGAAAATTGTCAACTGTCTACATTGTATTTGACGTACATTAGTTTTTTTGTTTTTGTTTTATTTGTCAAAAATTGTGCGAAATAATTTTCAGAAAAATTTGTAAATTTCTAAAGTAAACAGCATTCTATTTACATTCTAAAATAAGGTTCAAAACAAATCAAATTAAATAAACGTAAAATTAAGAAAAAACTATATAATTTATAAGTAGAATATTTATTATTATGGTATTATTTATTTATTATTTATTTATTATTATGGTATTTTGTTTCTAAGTCTATCGCAAATTGTTAATAGGTGTGTGATTAAAATAGTTGTTTTGTAATATAATACTTTAGATAATAGTTGATTTTTTATATCATATATTAAATATTTATTTTTACTATCTTTACTTTGTGAGCCACTTTCCATTTTAGCATATGAGTTATTTTAAAACAATTTCATTGGCAAAAGTTTTGCAACAACATTATACTCCAATATCCATCTCTAATTTATAAACATATGTTCGGAATTTAAATAGTCCTTTTAAAGTTATTTGCACACGAAGAAGGTCTGACGTTCAAATATCAAAGACTTAATTAATATCCTTGTGTGAATTAGTCAATCGTTCGACCATTAATGATTTGCAATACCACATGTCCTTTGGAAAATGTTATTTTGGACCCAAATGAAAGGTAATAAGGCTGATCATGCGAAATTAATTAAACTTGGCACACATTGTTATTATAATTTACCAAAACTGTGACAAAAATTTTAAATTTATTCATACGGTAGTTTGCGAGATATGCGAACTTACACTCTGACCTGAAACTTGCCTAGTTTTAGGTTGAGAGCACGTTTTGCCTAGGTGCAGCATAGTATTTGAGAATTTTTATTTTTATTTTACAATTTGTATAAGTTTTATAACATCATCTAACTTATTGCATTGTAAACATATTTTCAATTAAAACTTTTAATTAATTCGTAATTTTATTTTTTCGTTATTATCTATCCATTTTCATGGATGCATAATTCGTGGTGAATACGTAAATATTTTAGAATAGCTTATTTGAAAAAAATATTAAAGTAAAGTATTAATTAACAGTTTTGTTTTACAAACTAAAACAAACATAGTATTCAATATTATATTGAATTAAGGAACTTTTGTAATTTCTGAAAAATATTTTAAAATAGATAATTTCTGTACTAAAGAATAAATTTGTTTGGTTTTAAATCCTCTATCTATCTATCTTCATAAAGTCTTTTTTTCTATTATTAATGATCTTTTTTTTGATTTTATTTCGACGAAAATATACAGATATTTAAAGTTACATGTTACTGAAGTTTGGGTGTTCTTGAAGTTTAGAGAAGTTTCTTGTGAGGAATGGAAAATATTCTCATTATAGATATAATGAGCTCTATTTCGTAAAAGGAGTACGCTGATGTCTGCATTTTTCATCAAGTTCTTCTAATTTAGCAGCATCGTCCATTTCGTCTACATCTTTTGGTTCTACTGGAACGTTCAGTTTGTGACTTCCAGTGCCACTCTTAACTTTTTCCTCCCGTTCTTTTTCAGAAGTTTTAGAAGAGTGACCTTCACGCTGGGGAAGGATATTTATTTCGTATAAATTGTAATGGTCTGGATAATTTTGTTCCAAAACTATGTATTTCAAGGATAATATCTCACGTGAGTTTTGGATCTTCCAGAAGTACCGCGGCCGCTTTTGCCGCCAGCTCGGACTCGTAACCAAGCAAACGCGCAAAGAGCGACTACGGCGACTGCCATCACATAAGTCCCTAAAATACCATTTTAATAATTTTGATATCCAAAATAATCATGTATCTCATCTTAAATTTAATTCAGAGTTAAGCCATGATTTCTGATCTACATCCTTGTCAGGTGAAAATTGAGCGGATCAAGAAAAATCTAACTTGACTAAGACGAAATACAAAAGAGAAAGGGAAAGGAAAATTCAAAATAAGAGAAAAAAGTTAATTTTGTTAAAACATATGTTCTGATATATTATATTCATAAGTTTTGTTTAAATGACTATGTTGTGAGAATGATTTATATTTTTAATTCAATTTTTTTTTCACCTGCCATCGCATATTCTAAAGGAATAGTAGGAAGGCTACGAGCCGTACGATCCGAAAACCAGTTGAATGGATTAAACCGCGGAAAAAACCTGTCGTGAACTGTTGCCAGCATATTCATAAATACATTTACTATATACATTTTCTAATGCTATAGTCACAAACTCACTTTAAAATTTTGAAAAACTATTCGTTTGCTAGGTATATTATTTTTTTTTTTTGATTTTTTAAATATTTTTACTTTTTTTTTGATTAATGAATTTTGTTTTAAATTTTGACAAATTGTCAATTTATGTCAGTGGTTACTAACATTGCATACTGATTTGACAAAGTTTAATTGATAAAAAATATTCCTAATTTTTTTACATAAATTAATTGTTTATGTAATAGATTATAAAATATTTTAAGTAAGATAATGGATATATTTTTTAAATAAAACAGGTAACCAGCATAAACAAATTACTAGATTTTTAATAATAATGTATAATAAATGTATATAAAATATATGTATGTAAAATATTTTAAGTAAGATAATGGATATATTTTTTAAATAAAAAAGGTAACCAGCATAAACAAATTTCTATATTTTTATTAATAATATATAATGAATGTATATAATTCTGCGTTAAAGTGATGGACTCCTAATTTTTACGAGGATAGGTAAATGGGAATTATTGACAGACACAACTTTTTGGACTAAATCTTTTGATCGAGGCTCTTTGGTTTGCTGCAGCTAACAAGGAGTACCTCTGGTTAACTCTTTTGGGATTTGGATGAAACTTTGCATGGTTATAAGGTTGATAGTCAAAACAAGCCTCTTAAAATATTATAGGGTTACAAGATGATTTTACAGAGTTTTCTGCCAATATGTGGATTGAATCTTTTGATTAAAGCTCTTTGGTTTGGTTCAACTAAAAAGGAGAACCCCAGGTCTACTTTTCTGGGATTTGGATTAAATTTCGCATGGTTATAAGGTTGATAGTCAAAACAAGCCCCTTAAAATATTATAGGGTTACGAGATGATTTTACAGAGTTTTGGGCAAATATTTTGGGCTCTGCGTTAAGGCGACGGACTCCTAATTCTTACCAAAGAAAAAGCCGAAAGTAAATTCAGAGGGAGGAAAAGTAAATGGCTGGGAATTATTGATCAATTAATTGAATAACAAAATATCTTGGAATTACCTATTACTCTACCATGTCTTTGCCATAAATAAGTAAATAGGCTTGTGTCAACTTCTGCCTGGTCGAATAGAATAAACGAAGATGATACCATTACGCACTACATTTTTTACCAATTAATTATAATCGTTAGCTCAACCTGTCAGCAGATGGATCATAAATCGATACCTCGGACGGGGTATGCAATTTCATTAGCAGTATCTGATTACAACTGATATGATGTGTCGACGATACCTTGAAATGTCAGACGTTTTAACCGGAGGCCGGTCTCATAAAACGTCAATCCCGATTCGGTCGACCAAGCAATTTAGAATTAAGTTTCGGGTATGTTCTCAATTTCGATCATGAAGAGGCTATATCGTTTTAGGAATTTCAGGCTTCATAGATTTGGAAACAGAACTTATCGAAAATATTATCTCAGAGGATTGGGAATACTCTGAGGAATTACCATTATATGAAATTCAGATACTTGGACATAAGTTTATGAACTTTGTTGCTGAGCATATGAGTGAAAATCTGATTATAGAAATTTATTAAACCATTAAATTTTGCAGCAAATATTGGTTTATACATACACATCAATTGTTTTTTTAAATGAAAGAATGCATTTGAAGTTTATTAAAGTAATAATGAAGTATTTGTAGTAATAGGTATCACTTAATGAACGTCAATGAAATAAAATATGGTTGAAACACGTTCAATACAATTATTATATTTGTAATGGATTTTACGCATTAGGGCGTAATTGTTCTGAAATTAGAGCAAATATTACTTTGAAAACGCGTCAGATAAGTTATATTAATATGTTTATTCAATAAATATTAAAAAAAATAGAGCCTATATATAGCTCAAAATTTGGATTATCTATTCCAAATAAATATAGTCAAAATAATGTAAAATATTCTTTAATATATTACAAAATGTGAATTTTAATTTTATTTCCAAGAAGTACGTTTCTGTATCATATGAACCAAGTTTCCGCTTTCATTTCCGAGTTATACATATACGTTTATATCTAATAAATTTAACAATAAGCAAAATTTGATTAGATCACGGATGTTCTCATATTGATATCAGGTGCCTCAGTTCGTAATTCAATATATTATGCTCTCGACTTAATAATATAATATTACGTCGTGGATTCGTTCAAAGCATTTTATGAAATAATGTATAGAATGGTGTAAATAAATAGCAACTGGTGTAAAATTATATGCAAATTTTTTCTGTTAAAATTTTCTAGTTGAAATATATTTAAAAAAATATTGACAATCAAAACATTTTTAAAAATCCGGGACAATCCGGAACAAAACACCTAAATCCGGGACAAATATTGCTTTCAGAGAAATCCGGGACGCAAGGCGGAAAATCGGGACTGTCCCGGCCAATCCGGGAAGTATGGTCACCTTACTAAAATACATGAACTCATTATTTAGTTTATAAGCAATGTATCTTTATAAAATTTGATTTCTATCCTTCCAGGGCCTCAGACAGATCGCCCTTTGACAATTGTTGTGGGGCCGGCTATTTGGCCGTCGGTTCAATATCGCAGTCGACTTCGGAACCGTCGAGCCCCGGGGAGCCTCCACCAAACCCCAAATATCGAGTTGTTATGCTGGGAGATTCGGGTGTGGGGAAGACTGCCCTTGTTTCCCAGTTTATGACTTCGGAGTACATGAATACTTATGATGCCAGTCTCGGTAAGACGAAAACATTGTAATAGACAATTTATTGTAGTTATTATATTAATCATAAACCTATAAAGTGATTTTTGGTCAAAAATTGACCAATATTACTAAATATCCAGTTGTTATGCTGGGAGATTCGGGTGTGGGGAAAACTGCCCTTGTTTCTCAGTTTATGACTTCGGAGTACATGAATACTTATGATGCCAGCCTCGGTAAGACGAAAACATTGTAATAGACAATTTATAATAATAAACTTATGAAGTGATTTTTGGTCAAAAAGTGACCAAAAAAATTGCATGTAGATACAGTGTACTTCAAAAAAGCAACAGAAGATGTAAGATTTTTATGGCATGTGAATCTCTATGTTCCAATTGACTTCAAGTCTTTGATTTAAAAACCATATTTGTCTCATTGTTTCCTGTATTTTTTACACCAAATGCACTTATTACACCGTTATTTGCCTGTGTCACATCATAAAAATTCCAACTTTCTTTACTTAAGACTTGTTAAGGGTGGCACGTTAAAAAGTAATTTACCAAATTCCTAAATTTGCATATAGGGCAGTAGCTAACAATAACTTGACGTGATGAAATCTCCTAGAACTTGGAAATGTGAGGATTAACTATTCTTGCGTGCTAGGATATACGCAATGATCCTTTTATCGGTTCCATCAAGATCTAATCTAAAGGCATTAGTATATAAAACACCGTGGGTACTATGTACTATATCGGGATATAATGTAGATGTAATAATCAAGAAATATTGTAGAAGTTGACGTAATCATATTTGATGACAATTGAAATATAAAACAAAGTTTGCAAATAAATATTGAAATTCGAATTTAGCTATTAAATATTTTAACAAGGCCCGGCCAACAATCAGAACCTTACGTTCTACAAGCAATTGGGCTAAAACTTCTCATTATGTGATATTTTTAGATAGCAACCCAACGGTTGATCCGTCCAAGTGTTTGATTATTTCATTATTAGAAGTTATCTAATAGATCTGATTTATCATCAATTTGATGCAGCAATGTCTCCCATTCCTAATTGATACCAGAATTTTTGGCGAAAACATGGACAAATATTTTTGCACTATTCAATTAATTCGATCCCAAAACTAATTCAAGCGAGTATTTAAGGAGTTTCAGCAAATACAGACGTTTTTTAGAACAATTCGACAAAAAGCCAAATTTTGGCTTACATGCCAAATTGCACACATAGATACATGCAACTACACTCATACTTGGTCTCAAAGGATTCAAAGTGACTTCAAACAGACAAAAAGGAAAGGCAAATACATAAACTTTTCCTTCTGAAAGTTAAAATAAGAGCATTTATGGAACAGAATAAAATGCATATCATATATGGCAATTACCCATATTCCAACAACAATTTCACGCATTATAAATTCTTAACAAAAATTTCATACGCTAATTACATTCATACACAATTGCAATTTCATATGAATTCTGAAATAACATATCATCGTTCGTGTAAACAAAACAAGTAATTATCTATAAACAATGAATCTGCTACAGCATCTCTATTATCTAACAATTTCAGTATATTTTAAATTTAATTAACTACGTCCTATGTACATATTTATTATGTGATGTAATCAAATTTTGTGTTTTACTATATTTCATGTCACAGCCAATTAGCTGGAATAACAGAAACCCACCTAGTAAAATTGCAAAAATAATTTATCAAAATATTGCATATGGTAATAGAAATAGGTGAAATATGACTAGAACTGGGTTAATTGTTAACTAGTTTTTATAAATTACTAATGAATCGTGGAGCTTCAGAAAAATAATCTTAACAAAGAGAAAAGCAAAGTTAAGAAAATGATTTATCAAAATGTTTCTAAAACTCTCGTAAAAGCATTATCGTGTAGACTCAACATCTGAACACAGATTTATACTTCGTTAAGGTAGTTTCGTCAGCATCAAGAAACAATTTATTTATCGACTTTATTTGATCGAGATTCTGATACAAATATCTGAGGTAAAGGTAAATGCGATTGGAAACCCATTTGAAATAAATTCAATGATAAAGACTTATTTTTATAACATAATAAAAATATTCCTTATTAAAATTATTCCCTTGACCAATCTCAACCCAATATTTCCTTTATCATCCGACCTATCAATTCGAATCACACCCACGGTGTTTACATATTTTTGCCAAAAAGCTGTGCCTTTCCTTTCGAAAATATTATACAAATATCAATATGATATTGTGCGACAATAACATTTTCTCGTTGGGTGGTTCTGATTAAATTTTCATATTTTTCAGATGAAGAATTCGGTGAAAAAACAGTTTCCGTATTACTGGACGGAGAAGAGAGTGAGATGACTTTTATCGATCATCCGGCGGTCGAGATGTCGGTAAGTGGAAGAAATTTTATTCTTAAAAAACTCATGCAATTTTAATTATTTTTGCAAGAAGTTAATTAATAAATAGAATTTTATGAAATTTTACGATTTATGAATTTTGAAGTGAACAACTAGTTCAATTAAAACACTCTGCTACCCCCTCTACCAGGGGTAGCAACCATTCCGTGTAAAGCTTAATGCTCTGAAGTTTGTTACCTTCATGGCCAATATAATAAAACGAAAAGACGTCCGAACATAGGACGAAAGGTCTGAAATTTATGAAAGCGTCAGATTCGTGAAAACAAAAAGAAAGTACTCATCGAAATATGAAACTATTGGTGCATGGCACTGTGCCTTAAGGCAAATTGCTGGAACTTCCCGTACTAAAAATTATTTTTTTTAAAAACGATTCAAATTTCTTTTAGAATTATGAAACAATCGATCTTTGAGATTTTTAAAAATTTTTGAAAAGAATTTAATTTATCAAGTTTATTCTCCATTTTGCTAATTCATTTCATATATTTTGATTTCATCATTTATTTATTTTTGCATGTAAGTTTTTTAATTCTAACATTGAGACATAACATAACAAATTAATTATAAAATATATATCCTACAAGTAAGTTACATAAGTTTATTACTATTAAAAAAAGATATTTCATTTGAATTTGTATATTTTCTGAAACATTTATTACGCAATAACTGCGTTACGATAACAAATGAAATTTCCTGGTGTTCATTAAAACGTTTACGAGAACCTCAAAGTTAATTAAATAATTTAGCATGGCCATTAAGTCGTTATAAAATTTTATGTTACTTTATAGATAGATGTTATATATTTTTAGCTTTAATAAAATCGTTATCGTTTATAATGAAATGGTTGAAGAAATAATAATATTTCTAAATTATCTCAAAATTCAACTGGAAAAAAACTAATTTAAAAATTTATAATTAATTCTCTGAAAATTCTTTTTTTCACGAAGTGTGAAACATGAGTAGGCATTTTCATTTCGTTGTAAATTAAATAAAACCCCTCACACAAATACTACGAAATCTGCTTTCTGATTTATAAGTTCTCCTGAATTATTTTTAATTAATCATACCACCCTGCCATATTTCATACACGTCCTTATTCCGAAAGTTGCACTGAAATTTAATTAGAATTTTCCTCAAATTACACTTTTAGCTTTTCCAGGAAAGAAAACACAGAAACCGTGTACCCTTTGTAAATGCTTGTTTTTTATTGTACAAGTTAAATGAACATCTGAAGATGATATTTTCCGATGAAGTAGGAGTTAATAATTAAAAATGATCACCATGTCGTTTTTAGTGCAAACTAAAATGACTATTGAAGTGCTTGAAATTTAAATACCTTTAGTTGAAATATTTTGTCAATGCACTTTATAAACAAAATGGATTAAATTTTATCTAGAAATTACTATGGAAATTAATATTATATACTAAGTGCCATCAAGGATCTGATGGAACAAACGAAAATTAATATAGGTTGGATGGAGGATTAAAGTTTTCCTCTCGGGATTACATGCTAGATGAAATTAAAAAAGCTTGCGGCCAATTAATCTAAGCTTTATTAGATTTTCATAACAAGGAGTAAAAAATAGGGTATAAAAATTAGTAAATTAAAGATAAAAACGATGACCATAAATTTGATCCAAAATTAGAACCACGTTACGAACTTGAAGGAATCGTCTAAATACCCCATATAATAATGGAAATTTAATCTTTTTATACCAAGAAGCTGTATTCTTAATTTTTCTGGTTCGATGACTGACTAATACAAACTTTATTATTAATTAATTCTTATATCTTTTAATTTCCAGGTTGAAAATTCTCTCTCTACATACGAGCCACACGCATGTGTGGTAGTTTACAGTGTGGTCGCCAAACACAGTTTTCAGTTTGCCGAAGAAACTTTGAATTATTTGTGGCAAGAAAATATTACGAAGGACAAATCAGTGATTGTCGTGGCAAATAAAGCAGATTTGGCGAGGGCCAGAGTCATACCGAATGCAGGTAAAAAATAATAAAAAAATAATTAATTATTCTCATTGTGTAAAGTAAATGTAATTTTTTGAAATAATAAGGTATTTGTCAAGTTTTGATAGCGTATAGAAAAATGAAAAAAAAGGAACTACGTTTGTTTACACTGAGATAATGTAGAATAATGAAAACAGATTCTGCAAATCGTCTACGATCACTATTGACTCAACACATTTTATTCTTTATAAAGAATGGTCGGTGATTCTGATTAGTATTGAAAATATGATTAAAAGGAGAACTGTATTCAGAGAGCTTCAGTGTGTTTTTAAATTGTTTAGGCAGTTATAATTATAAATATGTTCAATCATTCTTATTGTAGACTTTCCCCAATATATCAAAAATCACAGCTATTGCAATTTATCTTAACAAATGTATATTTTTTCAACGCTTTAACTGTTAATTAGTCAAATTATATATATATATATATATATATGTGTGTGTGTGTGTGTGTAAGTACATTCTCATTATTTGAACAAAAACCGCTTATTTCCTTATGCACAAGAAATTTTCCTATATGCAAATTATTTCTTTTCTTTCTGTGATTTTGTCGCATCTTCATTTTTCGAAAAGAGCCTAAATCTCCCATCAAAAATGAATGGTAAAAGCAAAGCTGCCCTTTGAAGTTACCTTTATAATGGAATCGCAAACGAGACATGTAGATATATTCTTTATTCATATGTATTCCTTTACTTTCCGACCTCACGCTTTTTAAACTAATGACCATAAATCATTTGTGTATGAAAATATATTATTTTAGACAATGGTCTGTGCGGTTCTGGATCCTGAATTGTGATGAATTATATGGAGCCATTGTGTGGTGAAAATGTTTCATTAGGCATGAGCTGTGTTATATATTAATTTAAGCTTTTAGCTTTGGTAATTTCCTAATTAAGGAACAAAAGGTGGATTTGCTTTGTCGAATTATTAATATGATGGTCTTTCTTAAAAAACATGAGTCTTAACAAAAGAAAACATCGGGTACAAGAGATTGTAGATTGCAATAGAAACAACAAATTTGCACAACAAGTATGTGAAAATAATCCGATTTTGGAAAAATCTGCACCTTTGCATTCTTGAGTATGGAACAAGAGTCGAATTGCAAAACTTTATTTCTAATAAATTGTGTAAATTAATATTACAGATGGAAAAACTTTAGCAGCTTCACGTGAATGCAAATTTATAGAAACATCGAGTGGAATTCAACACAATGTGGACGAATTATTAGTTGGAATACTGAAACAGGTAGAATTAATATTTTTTTGTCTTTATTAAATAAATAGATGTAACTTTACATTTCCCAGTAAAAGAACAAGAAGTCACAAATAATAAATATTGAAATATGTCACAACTAAAAGGACGACCATTGTTGTTGTCTTCTAATAGTTAAATAAATATCTAAATATTTTTAAGTAATTATTTATATTACTATTACTTTATTTATTTCAACTTCCTAGGTTCGTTTAAAAGAATCTCGAGACAAAAAACGTCAGCAACAAGAAAGCACTTCCTCAAATGGATCAAACGGAAAATTGAAAAATTCGAGAACTCACGTCTCTCTGCATTTGGCAAGAGAACTTTTGCAAAAAATTTGCATCAACGACATCACGAAAAGTCGAAGTTGCGAAAATCTACATGTTCTATGAAAGTAAATGAAAAAATCGTCGACTTCCTGAATGAAATAAAGCTGGCCTTTGCATTCAGGCTGGAATAATAATAATAATGGTCAGATGTTCTTGGCCAAATGGTTTATCGCTTTAAAGTAATAAACATAATTATGAATGATATTACTAATAATTAATGGCTGTCTTAATTTTTGTTTGTGTATGACGTAGAAATATTAAGAATGTTTTGAAGATATTTTAATAAAAATGCAGGCAAATGCATTTAATTTTTGAGATGCAGAATTTTGTCACAGGTGACAAATTGGCGATTGTTGTATCAACAATTTATGATAAAATCTTGTCATTTTAAATTTAAAATAAATTTCTAGAATAATAATTTTAAATATTAAAATACAAGATTGTTATTAATATCATATGAAACTATACATTATGTAACTGTCTTTCTAATTTTATATTCTAATTATCATCTTTTCCAATCATGAATTCTGAGAGTAGTCATTACTCTAGTTTAATTTCCTTAATTACCAAAAATTATTAATATATTTTAATTTAAATTATGATTTTCTATGTATATACATGTAGCATATGAAATATAAATATATATTTAACATATGTGACAATAATAAATACATAATCCGTTCTCAAAGTAATTTATGATAAAATAATCAATACTTTAAGCACAAACTATTTTGCCAATACGAAAAATAGATCTTACGTATATCAAATTTAAAAATGCATAATAAATCTTAAAATTAAGCAGAATATTTAATATTGTATTTAAAGAGTTAAATCTTTCACTAAATAAGTATTATTTTTAAAGATATTAAATTTACCTCTATGGTTTTTTTCATAATCAATATTTATAACTAGAATTTTTTTAAGTTTAATAGTGTTTTTAAAAAATATAATCATGATTTTTTAATTTAATTTTTTAAAATATATAAAATTATTTATTGTTATTTTTCTTAGAGTTGAATTATTTATTTGGTTGTAATTTTTAATTATTAATAATAAATACTGAAATAATATATCATAACTTACAGTGTATGTTAGGTTTATGTTAGAATTAATAATAATTAATCATAATCATACTATTAGTACTAACATATCTTATAACATTCTAAAGCTATGTCAATTAATCTCTAACGATTCTTTAAATTTTAGATTTTCTATCATAAATGTTAAGTTTTATAAGAATATAATCTTTGATGTGATATTTTTATATTTCCTTATTGTATAATATTTATTAAACATATTAGCAATTAAATGCAAAGGACTCAAACATATTTTCTAGTAGAAGTGTTATATTTTGATGCAACAGAGCAAAAGAATTTTTTGTAAAATATACAGAAAAACTATTTTTGTCAAATAGTCCCGAATCTTAATTACAGCAAAAATTACATTTTATTTTAGGTATCAAAGTTATTCAACATAGAATTGAAATGCAATTTACTCGCATTAAATTGGATTTTTATAATATAATTCCTTGTAAATATTTTGATAGAATAATTTTAACGCGCAAGTACCGTGTCATGGTTTATCAAAATTATTGCAATTTCTCATCTAATGAAGAACTGCATCAGCAATTTATTTAATTTAAGAGATACTAGGCAACCTTTGACTTTCACCATCGACCTGAAATATTTCTATAATTTTTACAGACTTTAATCCAACATTTTAATCAATATTTATCCGCAACATCTAATTGATGCCAATGCGCAATAAAAATGTAAAATAAAGTATTTTTCCATTGGTAATTAATTTTTTTTAAATTAACAATTTTTCAAATTTCAAAATTGACAACAATTGTATTACATATATTATCAAAAAATGTTAATAAAAATTACTATAACTTTCAATAATAAAAATATTTTCAAGAAAACGTATGTAACAGTCCTTTGCATTTAATTTATATCTATCGAATATTTGTTAAGTAAATGTGTGTCTAGTATTTAATTTACAATAAAAAAATGAAATGTCCCACAAATTTAAAAATTCAAGTTTGAAAAAATTATTTGAAATGATATATTCTGAATGTAATTCAAACTTGAAAACTGTAAAAAAACTACAGGCAAAACCTTTACATTTAAACGAAATAAATTCATTATAATCATTAGTCTTTATAATAAACTTATTGTTAGTCTATTGATTTCAATTTTAATATAATTATAGGTATTATTTCACATTATTCATAGATAAATCTTCCATGTAAAGAATTATCTTAATGACAATCTACCATAGGTATTTTAATATGTATATATCAAAGTTAAAGGAATATTTAAATAAAATATAAAATCTATATTATTATTGATCAAAATGTGTAATATAAACTTTAATGTGATAATAAAAATGTGTGTGCATTTTATTTATGAACTGTTTTATTTAATATTGAAGTGATTATTATATTTGTTATCAAAAATTTTAAATTTATTCATTTATTTATTCATAAGCAAACAGTAATTAAAAGAAAAAAAATAAGGGGTAGCACTGCCCTAGGGCTGATAATGAGTTAAACTTGAACTGGGTTTAGAGAAGAATAATGCGAAAGATTTCCCATTGCCATTACACACCGCAGTGCCCAAAATGGAAACATCATGTGAGAATTGACATCGCTATTGCATGATGTCAGATTGTCCAGAGCGGATTTCGAGCTCACGACTACGTCCACACGAGTCCATGAGCTTAACATTATGAAGCACCCATTAATCAATAGTAAAAAGTATTATTTTGAAGCTCTGGTTTAGGGATGAAAATTGATTTACCAATTGGTATTTCTAAAAAATTCTACAATAAAATCTAAATAATATTTTATACTAAAATTAGAAAAATATTTCATATAAAAAATCGAATCAATTATAATTTTAATCCCATTGGTATTTAATCACTTTCCCAAATAGATTATTACACAATCCTAAGTCATTAAAGATAGGTTTTGTTTATCAATTAGATTCCGTGATGTTGTTTTGATTGATTTCGGGGTAAAAGTCAAATATAATTAACGTCCAGCTGGTTTACTATATAAGAATGAGCAATTTGCAACTTTGTATGTCACTTTACATCTTAACGATCTTAAGTGAATTGATATTTTGCTCGAATCAGCAAAATGAAATTTTCTCTGGTGTTTTGTATTCTGCTATCGGCAGGTAATATAGTAAATGATACATTTGAAAAATATATAATTTATATATTATCATTAATATTCAAAGTTCAACTGTATGTAAGAATTTACTTTAATCTTCTTATAATCATCTTTCTGCTTTTCTGATTGCTTTGATACTAAATACGTATCACTTGGATTCCCAAGTAAAATTTTAGCGAATCTCAAATTTATAACAATGTTATTGTTTTCCATGTTTCTTCTTCATTTTTTTATGATAGTAAACTAATGAAACTATACCTCTAATTTAATTTT